>NW_008751947.1:580096-615833 GCF_000715545.1 Opisthorchis viverrini
ACACCGAACCGGGGAGCTTTCAGGAGCAACTAGACTAATAGAAAACTGTTTCTGCGACCCGGAATGTTTTTCCATCACATGCTCTCAAGAGAACAGAAGAGCAGTTACCCGTGATCAGTGACACGTAGCTTTACCAATCGATAGTAATGTAAAAACTGCCGGTGTCTCTTCTGTGCTATTGGCGACATCTCCATAACATATCTTGGCTCAGTCGATCATTTAGGTTACAGGTGAGACACTTTGTACCCACCCAGGTGATAGGAACTGGCGCACATTATGCAGGGTCGTGCTAATGTGATTGCTCATTTGTAGCCACGCTATTGTGGTCGCTTATTTATTTTTTCATACCTCTACGCTGTTTCAACTTAGGGCTCCCGAACCGATTTGAATCGGGCCAAGGTAGTTAGCAAGTACTTTTGCGGTCAAACCCATTGGAACATCGTAAAATCGTGTTCTGATTACGCCGAACAAATGGTGACGATGCAATGGATGCAGTGTCTCTTTATGGGGGTGCCTAAGGTAGTGGATTTCAAACTCAATCATGTCTGTCCTGAGTAATGTTCACTAACGAAGTATACTTTCGAGACGAGGTGGCTGATAGTTTGCTGAACTGGTTGAAGATGCAAAAGAGAGAACTATCAAGACTGGGGAATTCATGTTAGGAGGATTGCAACCAGAAACAGCATTTCCGCTAGTCTGTTTCGTAGAAAGATGAAGGGGAACCCAGGAAATGATATGGGGAAAAGTGGAAAAAAATAATTGGCTGTGGAATCTACGCAGCTATCAAATACATCGAAGTAGACAGAATCTGTCCATCTCAGAATAAGTGTCAGACGAGTAAATGGTGAATTCTCTCCGCTTCTCCTTCGAGTGTTAAGAATCTGAAAAAAGCTGTTCTGTTTGAAGACAATCCATACTGAGCAGGGATTGAAGTTGAAGAGAGAATGTGCAACAGGGACAATCGTGTGATTGGCGTGGTTTCAGGAAAAAAATTACAGTGACCGATTGCACCTCGGAGGTTCGGTGTAGGGATCTTTTACAGATAAGCCCCGCCACTAATGCAAAAAGTCCACGTGCGAAAAGTTGAGCCGCGCCACTTTTTGCCGGCTCCAATTTAATGTGCGCACTCAACCTTGACCTATTTTTGATGAAAACAATTCCTCATTTCGTGCGAAACTTTTCTCCGTTCGGACGTAAAGCCTTAAATGAACTTTCTGACGCTTTCAACCGTCGTTCATGACAAGGAGACGGCGATACGTTTTTTGCAAAAACACGGAGTGATCCATCAGCAGCGCAACAATGGCCAACAAATGACACTTTCAACCGTTTCTAACAGGTGGTGTAGTGCCGGACAGTGCCGGCAAAAAATCGGTCTTCGAAAGGGAACTTGGCTGGAGTGGTCTAGGATGGAGTTTAGGACAGTCATTCCATTCATTTATTGCTGGTCCAAAAATTTGGCAAACATCAAATTCCGCTTTTGACTGGAAGAACTTCCTTTGCGAAGTTTGCGCCTGGCGGCTTTTGCAGACTCCAACGGTTAACCATTCGCTCTGTGGATTTAACGACTGGAGCTCACACACAAACCATCGAATCTCTTTGGCACATCTAGAAGATGTAGAATAAACGCCAATGCGGCACGCACCGATCTTTAGTGGATAGCTACTTGTGCGAGTTTGTTTGGAGGCAAAGGTGCCAAAAAACGGACCTTTTCACGCCAATTATTAATGACATGTTCCAATTTCACCCTCTTCAATAAAAACTAAAAGTACAAATTTCATGTCCTCTTTTCTAATCTTTTTTTGGGTGGCGGACGTTAATTTTTTGGCGGGGCTTATCTGGAAAAGATCCCGGTGTAGTCCTGTGGAGTCACATGTGTAATGAAGAGAATTCATCTGACATCGATGGATCGAAAGCAGACGGCAGATTCGTGCATAATCACACCGAATCGGTGCGTCCTCTGAGTTATTTTTTGTTGCTTCGGACAAGGATTGCTTTTGCGATGATGCCGAATGCTTATGTTGATCGAAAATAGTGTGTCTCCTTCATCTACTTGACTGACACGGAATCAAGACATAAATTACATACAGTTCCGTCGGTCGCAACACATGAAACACAACTCAGTAAAGGAAGGATACATGCGGCAGTCGCACTGCTCATAAGTCTGCAGAGTGTCGGATGAAGGTCACATAAACCAGGTTAGACGTACTGCGACTGCCAAGCGGTTCTAAGCGCAACCTGATCAATATGATTTTTGCGGAGGATCCAATGGTTTTCGCCATTTTTTGTTTTTTTTTTCACTGCTTTTATTGTCGTTTTGTTTCTCAACGTTCCGGTCACCACCAACGTTCACTTGGAGCCAATTACTCGAAATCACACGGAAGTGCGAACACGCGTCGTTTGATGTCAGCATTGAGGCAGTCAGTCATTTGGCTGTGCGCTATTCTAAAAAAGTAGAGTTCTGGCTTCGAGAAATGAACTCATTTGCAAATCAATTCGGTTTTCCCGAGTGACTAACCTGAATCTCTCGTTTATGATATTCTACAACTGAATGTGCTGCACACAGGCCGCCTCAGCATTCAGTTGGCACGATATTCGAGGGCTGTCGATGAGTTTTCAGCAACCTTGTGAGTAGTTTCCTTTATGAAAGTTCGGGCTTGGTTGTGTGTATTGTGTTGAGGCTGGTCTTGTTCAAATGACGAGTAGTTGTTGAGCAGGTCAAAATACGAAAGCCTCCAACGGTATGCAGAACTCACGTCCACATCACTCTCTTTCTAACAACCGTCCTTCAGTCCTGGTTCAATTGCAATTTTTATGGTCAGTCCGCATTACGAAGAGGTAACACTGGACTCGAGTTTTGCTCTCATTGGAGCTCATCGTCAGTGCCTATCTTTGGTCGTGATAATTCAGAAGCGCACAGGGTGCTCTGGTGTAGTGGTAGTCACACGCTCGCTTTGCATGTCAGATCTCCGGAGTTCGGATCTCGGCCCGGCCATGAATATGCATTATTGATGAGTTCTAATAAGGTGTGCAGAACTTTATGTGGCTGGCACGGTCGAGTAACCTTGATCAGATTGTCAACTCCGCTATATCGGGTCTCCAACTGACTAACGTCTGTCGGTTTGATTGTCTCTTCCAACCGATGTACGGGCGGGATGGCTCATTGATTAGAGCCCTAATTTACTGACTGGAAGGTCCGTGGTTTGAACCAGACCTCTGCCTCTCGACCTCCCCTGTTCCCAACCCTCTTGCTTCCTTCGGGTGGCATGGCAGCTAGACACGGAAAGGGTGTTGCAGCTGAACGATGTACGGGACCTCTGTCAACGGCAACCGAACGATGAGTACGGTCTTGAAGCTTATAAACAGTGAACAGAATCAAGGAACCATATGCGTGCATGCGAGCATGTTGAAAACAACTATCAGCACTAACCAGCCACTAATCGCCCACCTTGTTGACTGTGTTTGATACACCAGGTTATCGTTCATAGTGGACAGAACATGGCAAGATTTTATTGTGAAAGTCTATTGGCGTCTGACTTGGCTCGACTACTAAGCAACACTCCCCACAGACCTTCGACTATGCGAATACCATGGGCTCGTTCATTTCAGGGCAAACATCCGTTGCTAGTCGTCGCTAATATTTATAAGGTTGGTTCAAACATGCAGAAGAACCAGAAGTGTCGGGGACGCCTAATCGCTCGGAAGGGCAGGAAGACAATATCGGGGAGCATGGTACCTTGGGTTATATCATAGGGAAATTCGAAGGAAAGCGTAAGGCACTTGGCTAAATGGTTCTCAGGTTCTTGCTTCACCGCGCACCGGTATGTAGAATATCGTTGCGCCCAGACTACAGCGGTCGATGCATCACTTGTGTTCGCGCTGCCTTACCGTTCGGAGCAACAGCGGAAAAGCCCACGTATCAACACAACCGATACGTTCAAACGAGATGAACCAAGTGGTTGGAGCGCGAATTCACTGACCGGAAGGTCCATGGTTTGAACCCGACCTCTGCCAGTCGACTTCCCCTGTCTAAGCTCGGGCGACCTGGCAGTATCCCAGCCCTCGTGCCTCCTTCGTGTGGCATGACAGCTAGGCACCGAAAGGGTGCTACAGCTGGACGATTTTTATACGTCCAAAGATGAATGTGAATAGTGCACAGAGTGTTGACTGCCTCAGTGTTGGAACCATCTACCGCTTGTCTGCTCGTCTATGTGAGCTTGATTAGTTCGTTTCTCGATAAAGTTTTTCCATGGTCATGGTCGAAAATTTGAGCAAAATGTAGAGGTCTTTCTCACCGATTACACTGACTAACAGTGCACACAACGCTCAGACTATCCGAGTACGTTTGTGCTTAATCCAACATTGATACTGCTCCATGTCATTGGTTTGACTTCGTGCCCAATCATTCAGATGTTAAGTAGCGCACCAAACCTTATTCGAGAGTCTGTTGATAAGCTTATGAAAGCGGACGTTTCGCTCGTTAACTGAATTAGTTGGTATTGTTTCTTCTCTCTCTCTCTTTCCAGTCTCAACAAACTGACCTTCCTCCCGGACGAACTGGGTCGTTTGCACGAGCTCGTTTCCTTAGATGTGGCCAACAATCAACTGGAGAGTCTTAGTGACCAGAACTTCGCCGAGCTGATGAGTTTGGAGAAGTTGGTGCGTCTTTGGAGGTTTATTGGGACTGTTGTGAGGCACTTTTATTGGAAAGATCAGTTCGAAACATCTCTCAAGGACAGCAGTAACTATTGTTACTTTTCGCAATTCTTTGACTATAATTCTCTTGTTACCAAATGAGTACTAAGACCGGGGACGGGGGCGAAAAGGGTTAAAGCTAAAGTTTACTTTGCGATATAATGATCGCGGAAAATTTGAACCACTTAGAAATGTGCATAGTGTGGTTTCCATTCCAGTCAAGACGGCGTCAGTGTTTTTCTTTCTCCCCTATCGTCCTGAAGGCCTAACGCACAAATTGCAGGCCAACTTCAGCGAGACAGTCCGAAAAACTAGAGGCAATATACTCACCGAGCACATGTTGTGGAGCCTCGATTCCCAAAGGTGCACAATCATATGGATGTCATTCGAGAAATTTCCAAGGTCCCATATAGTGCACGAATTCTAGGGCAGCTATTTCCCTTTTTCTAGACTAAAGTACGGGGAACTGAAGGGAGCAGGATGCGCTGTTTTCGCGCGCACAGATTTCCAAATGGGACTCTAGGCGGTGAAGATGATTCTGTTACTTCTTTCAGGCGCTGCTATGGAAAGTGTTCCAGTCCGCTAAAACCTCTGAGGATAGGCTTGAAATTGTTTCACACGAAGGAAACTCTCAAAGCAACCTATGCTCCGGAGTATATCAGTATAGATTTCATCGTGCCTCCAATTCCAGCGAGTTCAACACTGGTCATAAAGGAACTTTCTAATCTGATGTGGGATTGATTTCTCTGACCAATGCCAAATCGGGTTTTCTTCAAAGTTTGAGCAATATTTCTCGTACCAAACGAAGTGGATTGTGCAATGGAGTATCGAATCGGCTTTCGTATTGCACACAAAACAGAAAAATATTGATTCTGTCCCAGCAATGTCAACATTCACGCGAGCTTAAACGCGGCTGCACAAAGATAAGCATGTGCAAATTGTTTCACAACAGAGCTACACTAATATAAACGTAACAAACTGCTCATCAGGTTGCTGAAAACTCTCCGACAACCTTATGAGTAGTGCGTTACGTTAATACCGTGGAAGGTGATGTCTCGAATGTTGTATCAAGTGGAACATGAGGCGGCCTGGTGCAGTGCACACGGTTGAAGAAGGACATCGTAAACGAGAGATTCAGCTGGGATTAAGGCGAGTTTCTTGTGAAAACTGAGTTGTGATTTTATTTGTCGAAAAAGGGCACTTAGTTCTGCTAGATTAACTCAGTTGTTCTGCGATGTTGCACCGGGTCACATTCTTCGTTCCCACCTTCACCCATTACTTTTATTATCATTGTCGCTTTATAAACTTTGATGCATTTCTTTCAGTTTCATTCAAGTTCTTGAAAATTCATCGTTTAGCTCGCAGATTGTTATCCCAGGTGAAGGGGGATGTAAATGTGTCGGAGAACATAAACTTCCGTCATTTAGCGACAATTTTGCTGTACGATGAATTTTTTGTTGAGGCATCTTTTAGCTCGATTTCAGAAACAGAAAAAAGTCACTCCACATTCCTTTCTAGACGTAACACACTACTCAGAGGGATGATGAAAACAGCCCATGAGCCGTTTCACCTTTCTGGGTCGTAGTCAGATGTTTCACCTCTCTCATGGCTCTTTAGTTATCATAAGATAAACCTGGTTGCGTGGCAATAATTGCAACCGATGACCCTTAGTGCTTAGCATCGGTTGACCTCTTTCCCAACGACTGTTCATCAAATGACAGTGGTCGAGGTTTGACGGGCTCTCGCCTGCAATTTTCAGTTTGTTCGGGTTTATGTTATTGGGCATCTTGTAGCTGGATCCCATCATGAGCAGCGTAACATATCGTAAATGTTACGCAACGTGCTCCATTTTCAGGTTCCAGACACCTTCCAGCTTAGCTAAGCCATGGTCTCGATAGAATCACTCGGGATATCTCACTCCTGTCCACTCGCAGAATATACGTGAGTTTGTTACGTACCCAGGCTTCCGACAGACCTTCAGTTGTAAATTCGACAGCCTGACCACTTTTTTGGTCCTATTCCTCCGGATAAGTCGGACGCTTGCCTTGCCCACTGTCTTCCAGTGGATATCCAGTCTGCTTGGACTAATTGAATCCATCTCTCTCTGGGGCCAGTGCGAGAGATAAAATCTGGAGCTGCACTGGGAACGCTATAAATTCCCAGGAGTTTGGTGCTGAATGATTGCGTCTTAAGTGAAAGGTTTTCCTCCGGGTGATACGAATAGTGCTTGTTCTATTCACCGCATGCTTTTCTTCACAAGCTCTAAGCTATTTTTGTATGTATCATACAATGAAGTAATGTTTTAAAAACATTGATTTCACGGATTTCATGAAATTTAGACTTTTGTTTGGGGGATCAGGGATTAGAGTGCTTCACCCTGCACGTATTGTCACTGGAGCAAAGACACCATTGCGGTCATTTTGACGTATAAAACACCAAATTGATTGGATGAGATGGTAACGCTAAGGTGTCAAATCGTATGCACCGTCGATGGAAATATCAAAACCTCCCAGTCATTCAACGTGACGTTTCAGATTCGCAGAGGCTCGTTTGCCGTGGCGTCCCTTGGAGGCGACATTGCAGATTCCCCCAGTTAGCATAGTTGCAAATAGGTGGCTGGGGTGTGAGGAAACTGGCACCTCAACAGCCGGAAACAAATCCACATTGGCCTTTAGAATCTTCGTACGTAGACAGGAAAGCAAGAGGCCCTTCGCTGCGGAGTTGTTTATTAGAAAATGCCAACTGAACAGTTACAGACTATTGGACAGGGAAGCAAAACTCTCGTTTGCATCTTGCTTACAAAAACCGAATATCCGTGTTCTCCTTGAACGCGTCTTCCCGAACTTTCCTGAGTATTCATCGAATGTTGCTCAACTGCAAGGAAATGTGACTCCACAAATTCCGTAATAGCTCCCACTCATCAAGAGACGCGAAGAGGATTTACGAGAAAACATACTACTCGCATGCCCCCAGTCAGTAGTATCACCGTTACACTGGAAGTCAACAGTTTGCTATCTGCAACCTACGTTGTTACCGAGTTGACGTTGCCTGTCCTTCCGAAGTACGACTACTCAACTCTACCGAGGTGGGCGAAGGCTCCTCGTGTGGATGCCAGCTGTACTGCAGTGAGCAAAATAACAGTGATCCATCTGTGATCCTGCCTTCAACCTAGGTGATCAACCATATCCAGTCCCTGAGTCCAAAGATAATTTCTTAGAACAATTTCAAAATGCCTTTGAATAAATGTCCCTAGCTGACAGAAAATGATCTCACTGACTCATCCTTCGAAAGTTGGACTTCAGGCATCGCCTGGCAAGTTATTTGAGCCACAACCAACTGTTTATAACTGACAGCACCCACGAAGACACTCACGAATGCGCCATCAAAATGCCGGTCATACAACACACGTGTATACTCGGTCATTTTTACCAATTCTATCGAAATAAGCATCGTTAGTAAAAAGCACCCAATGTTGTCTAGGGACGGCATCGACTAACAATCCCATCCGTTTGCACCACACCTGCTCCGAGTTTTAGTCAATGTTAGTTCGTTCAGTTTTGTACGCTTTTTTGAGCTTTTGCGGAAGAATACATCTCACCCATTCTGTTGTTTTCCCACATAGGATGCTTCTGAAAACCGCCTCTCCAGCGTGTCTGTACTCCCACCAAGACTACGCCAAATCAACTTGAGTCATAACCGTCTCGAACACGTTCCAACCGGACTGCTTGAAAAGTTGCCGAGTGGGTATTTCTGCTGGTCCATATTGCTTTATTACACACGTCTCAGTCAAAGCGGACCCAGTAATCCGTCACGTTTTGGGTGCCATGACTATCGGTACCTTTACAACTCACTGATAGAGTGGGCCGCTAGTTTACCCTTCGGATTCCTGATTTGCTTCAGGTTTATAGTGGTTCTCACCTGGTTCACATTCCTGGCTGTCAGGTGGAACGGTGAAGAAACTTTATTCAGTTTGGTTTTCACGAAAACAGTCCAATTTGGGTTCAAGTAGAACATAAGGCTGACAGAAACTCGGGAACTGCGCCTACCCGATGGGCCCAAGAAGGGCGAAACCGGTCGTGGGCTGTCGAAGAGTTTACAGCAACGTTGTGAGTAGTTTCCTTCATGAACTTCATTCAGTCTTCAAGTCTTGAAGCGGGTTATAGTGTGTTTCAAGGTTACAAGACTCCTTCCAAATGTCTTTGTGCAGTGGTAGTTTTTGCTGCGCCGGTATCCATCGCCGGAATTCAATATGGCAGTGGGGTCCCGCTATAACATACGGTACTTTTTGTGCTGGTGATAGCCCAGTGATTAAGGCGCGGAATTGCTGACCGAAAGTCTTATGGTTTCGAAACCAACCTCAGCATCTCGACTGCTTCGGTGTGGACAACTGGGCACTATGTCAGAAATGTAGACACTGGGCTTCTGATTTTTGGGCAAGATTGAGAAGCGCTCCCAAAGTATGGCCCGTCTCTGGGCTTGTGGTGGTACGGTTGTGACACGGCAATTGGCTCCTATTCCCTTCTGTTCGCGTCAAACTGCGATTGATTTTGATCATTCAACTGTAGCATTCTTTCCATGCCTAGTTGCCATGCCACCCGAAGGAAGCACAAGGGCAGAGATTAGGCCAGGTTGCCCAGATAGAAGCATTTGAGATGCTCAGGGTTTGGTTTGAAAACTCGGACCTACTATTAGTGAGTTCGCAACTTAACAACTGAGCTATCTAGATTCTTTTACTGTGGTCGAATAATATTTTTCAGGTAGTCGATCGTTTTACCTGGCCAGAGAACAGCAACCAATGCTTTCATCAGTTTTTTTCAGTATTGTCTGGCTGCACCGTTAATCTCAAGCGGAATTTGTGCTGCTATTGAAATCAACTGATGCCAGAAAGTCGAGAAGCACTTTCCAGGCCACAAAATCTACTCAAAGCATATGCTTTCCAGGAGAAAGCCCTCCGGGGAAAAAGTCGACTGGGGACGATCCCGAGGTTGTGAAATATCTAATAATTGGAGCAAGACGAAAACAGTTTCAACTCGTTGCTGGCGGTATGCAACTCCGAAAGCCTAAATAAATCTGTTTCGGTGGCATGGAACGCCATTTTGAGCGATTTTGAGTTCTCGACTGGTTCATTATCACATGATATATCACATCGGTGACCAGCAGTGGATGGGTGGTCGTTTTTATCTAAGTTAAATATACGAGCCTACTTTAGTTCACTCTGAACGAGCAGTAGGTTTCGTGTAAACCCTTATGTGGTGCGCTTAATTCCCCTTTCCCTGTTATAGAACTCCAATCTTTAGATCTACAATCGAACCAGTTGACGGCCCTCATTCTGGATAACCGTAGCCCGTCGGCTCGCTCCGGTTCTCCCCTGGTAACCCTGAATGTCTCTTTGAATCGTCTGACTGTGGTTCCAGATGTCTCAGGTTTGGCAAATTTAAAGGTTTGTTCAACTTTTCATTGTATGATGCTCCTACCCCTAAGACGGCCGGCCAAAATACGTGATTCTAAAGCCTACTTACTGCGCCTGTACATTCCCTGATTACAGTAGCATAATATTAGTAGATTAATAGGATTTCTTGCTAAACTGTGAAACCACCCTGAATATACCACTCAGCTTTAGATTGATCAGAGACTGCTTTCGGAGAGACAATTCTCGGGGCACAGGCTGTATACCGAAATGGAAACTTTTCCGCTTCCGAAACGATCGGTTTCTTCCTTTCTAAGCGATTACGCCACAATCACGATGGATTTGTCATTGGTCGACAGTTGTCACGTGGCCAGATTACTGATATCAACATGCTGCTACTTTGAATCGTTGAAACATGTTTGTTAACCACATGGAAGAGTCCACCTTAGGCGGTTTAGAGTAAGCTTGACATGCAAATGTACCTATTTTCGCCGTTCACCAATCAATCCTGTGAGTGGATTCATCTGAGACTAGGTCGGTGTACTGATGTGGCGGAATGCAAAACAAACTCGTACACATGAAAGTCGATGTTGCGATGCTGTCGACGGGTTTTTCTGCTTAAATTTCAGGTTCTGACAGATCCAACTTTTACGTGGGTGTGCAAATGTCAATACATTCATCAATAAAGCAAAGTTAAAAATTATGATATCATTGTATTAATGTGAACGTGAGCGAGACAGGAGAACGAAACCAGATGCGTCCCTCAAGATTTCACTCAGATAAGGGGACAAGGTACTGGAACTTACGAGGCTAACGAACAAATGATCATGATTAGATATTCGTTTACTGAATGAACACAATATGTGATTTGAGCGGTGAACTTGACAGCCTGGTGAGTTCGCAGGTGAAGTTCTCACTCTGGGCGCAAAAACGGTTGTTGGACCAGTTTACTGCAAGAAGTTCGTGGGTGTCCAGTCGCTTCTTGCTTCAGGACACATAAGCTAACTATACAGGTTGTCCGGTCGCACCGGTAGATCTGTTTGCCACGTGCGGTTGGACACACTCGGAAGCTGTTTCGCATAGGGTAGCAAACTCAGCAGTGAACTCCTTTACCACCTTACCGACTTGCTTCAGCTGATTAAGTCGATGTCCTTCAGAGCAATACCGACTGGGTGGTACTCTGAATGTCCGAAAATTAAATTAAAAATAATCGGCTCCATCTACGTGATCGCCTACATCGTCACCATCCGCCGATTACGGTGTTTTCAAATGAACGACTGTATCTCCTCGGGCCGCCGGGCAAAGTTAAGTTGCTACAGCATTTAGGCATTGACACGAATGGATCACGACACATCCATCGATGGTGGCACGACTTGGAAGTTTTTCGCTCCATTCAAATCAACCTTTGCTGCCGATTTTCTACCAAACCCCGAAACCTTTATGGGTTCGACAGCTCCACTCTAGTCCCATCACTTTGCGTAGTTAAGCCATTTTGTGAGATCTTCAAACTGTTCAACATGACCCAGGCTATATTTCATATGAACGTTGCAGTGTAGTCGTGTCTGAACGCAGAGACTGCACAATTTTCAAAAGTGAAGCATTGAAATTTGTGACAGTTCCTAGGAACAACCAAGTTGCATACTCCGCTGAAGCTGCTTGGACCTCACGAAACACGACCAAGCGCTCATATTAGTTGCAGGAGGTTGCGGGGTTTGTAGAATTCACGTTCATTCTCGCTTACTCAGTCCTGATGCAATTTTTCTGGAGTTTCTACACCAGAGAGTGGGGAGCGTTGGAACATGAGTCCTACAAGTAACGCAACCATCTACGATCAGTCGAAAATTGTCTAGCGTGCTGACAAGTCCTGACAAGCGGGTCAATCGATCGATTTTACTGGGACGGTTACTGGGTCGTCGTTCGGTGAGTGGGGCACACCAATCAGGGGGCGAGATGGCTTAATTGGTTAGAGCGCGAAGTTACTGGCCGGAAGGTCCGTGGTTCGAACCCAACCTCTGCCTCTCGACTTCCCCTGTCTAGGCTTGGGCAAACTGGCAGTCTCCTAGCCCTCATGCTTCCTTTGGGTGGCATGGCAGCTAGGCGCCGGAAAGATGCTCCAGCTGAACGCAGACCAATCATATCGCTCAAGCGTGAACATGTTCGCCTATTCGGACGTGACAACTCAGTTGTGTCCAAAGTGCTCTGGTGAAGTGGTGGTAACACTTTTCGCCTCGTATGTCAAATGGATGTCCCGAGTTCAGACCGCAGCATGGCGGAGCGTATGCACCGCTGATTAGCTCTACTGAGAATGAAACTCGAGTCCAGTGCTTCCACCCCGCTGTGCTGTGCGCTCACCAGAACAGTTGCGCCGGAACAGCAGAATGACTGTTCAAACGAGAGTATTTGGACCTGAAGCCTTGATATATTCAGTATGATGAGATCACCGTGAATGTTCAGCAAAACATATGCACAGAGATTGAAATTTCCAGGGGCTTTTACGAGCAGTAATTCCCACATATTGCAGCACAATGGGGCAACACGTTCAGTTGCGTGGAAACATCACAAGCGAGAGATTCAGCTGGGTTCCAGGTGAGTCTCTCGAAAGAACCAAATTAGTTTGCAAATGAGTGAGTGTCTATTGGCTAATTTGGTGCAATTTTTTTGTTTGAAGTAGAACATAAGGTTGACGGAAACCCGGGGACTGCGCCTACCTGATGAGCCCGAAGAAGGGCGAAACCGGTCGTCGACGAATTTTCAGCAACCTTATGAGCAGTGCATTACAAGTTGTAAATCGTCCTTATCCTGTGGCTGCTTTTTTCAAGAACTCATGTTTCTTACATAATACATGTTGGCCTGTACGTACAAGTACTTGTGCTTGTACGAGTATAAACAAGTCGTTTGCTATGATGTTTGACTTACTTCTGGTAGGTGATGTCATCTTGGGTGGCCTGTCGATAAAAAACAGGTGCTGCACTGCTACTGGTTGCCCTGGCGTCGCACAACGCCTAGAATGACTCCTTAGCTTGTTTGTTCCAACTGCGGTTGCGCGTTGCTCAGGGCCTCTTTGCATTGTTCGTCTTCACTGTGTGCACTATCGACATGCTAGTAATTCTCAGTTTGATTTCTGTAATGAATTTCAACGCTTACTTACTGGGAATTTCCGTACAGCTTTTGCCGATTGTTTCTAGCATAGATTCCCAGAGGCGAGGTTATCCGCAGATACCTTGTAGTTCTTATTGATCGCCTAAAAGAAACGAAAAGCGTGACACTTTGCGAAGCTTGCATGCCCTCTGTTCACCTAATGCCAGCAGGTCATCTCAAGTCATCGCTCGTAATATACTGTTCCACGCTGTCACCAACAAGCAGTTGAGTGGACCTTTTTCGACCCAGGTTGAGTGCGAGAAGCTTTATTAATGACTATCCGACTGGTCGATGAGATAGGATTTTTTCACTGAAAGGCACTCACACTTCTCTCAGATCCAAAAGGTATTCTGGAGCCCACGGTACGTCAGACAACTTATCCAGATGCCTTTATTAATGACTATCCGACTGGTCGATGTGATGGGATTTTTTCACTGAAACGCACCCACACATTTATTTCAGATCCAAAAGGTATTCCGGAGCCTACGGCGCAACTTATCCAGATGCTACCTATCTTACATAAAAGTCGTTCAGCTGTAACACCCTTTCGGTGCCTAACTACCATGCCACCAGAAAGAGGAACGGGAGGTTCGGATACTGCCAGGTTGCCCAAGCCTAAACAGGGTAAGTTAAGAAGCAGAGGTCGGGTTGGAACCACAAACTTTCCGGTCAGTATAATCGCACTCTTACCACTGAGCCATCTTGCCCACATATATCACAACAGTAGGCCACGATCGGAAAACGAGCGAATCCCCAGGTGGTCTGTGCAATTTTGGTTTATGGGGTGGCTAGGCTGCCACTGTTCCCTAGCAGCACAAATCAACCATTCTTGCGATGTCTTCATCGCCCAGTTAGGATGATCAAGCCATTCCAAGGGAAACAACCGAGGAATAAACTCACATTCATGTTAACTGTTAGCTCATCATTTTGCGTCTAATGGAACCTGACGATCTGTATTGTGCATTATATTTTCAGGAATACGTCAAGCGAACACAAGTACTTACAGACTTAAGTACACAAAGGCACACAAGTACCTACATAGACTTAGGTACGCAAGTACCTATATGGACTTGAGTTAGGCGCATGTTTCGAGTGGATCGCATTTTTCCGTACAGTTACGATACATTTGAAAATCTGCAGCAGAATCAGATGAGTTTGCGCGCTGCATCAACATCTGTGGCGAAATTCAGGTTTCCATAAAAGTAATCATTTCTGAGCAATGCTTGGTGCGACAAAAGTCGCTATATGGGGTAAGTTTCTGGAGAAGTCGATGTTCGTTGATAGCATGAGCAGAATCGGAAGTTGCCCGTTGAACTTTCGTACTGTGAGTCATCATCGTCATCATCATTATCAGCTGTAATAACCGCGTACTCGTACAGTGGTTGTAGCTGTCAGAGTTTCGTTCCCCGATGATGTGGGGGGGGGGTAGGTAGCTGGGCTTTCCAGGCGGGGGATGACAAGTTAGTGCATAAATCCAGTAGTGTCAGCGGGCTGTCGATTGGGGAAGGGGGAATTGAGAAGAGAGCTATGCACTGAAGGCAATAGCTTGGATGCACGAGCGCCATTGAGGGCGCGACTGGGCCGTGTCTGACAATGTCTCTGACCATTGATGTGACCGGTCTCGGGGTCCCCATCCAGGAAGACGGCAATGATCAGCGCAGCTGAGTGAAGTCACTCGATGCCGTAAATCCTACGAGCACTTCACAGCTGTTCCATCCTTACTGGAGATTCGTGAGACTTGCATTGCTGATGACTCCTAATAAGGGTAAAACATCCGTAGGTTNATCTGTAGATTGGTTTCACCTGTAGGACGAAATATTGATTGGAAATCGACGTTTTCCGTAGTACTCGCTGGTAATGGCTTGTCCTTATCCCAACAGTTGTCACTCTAATAGATGCTCCCCACAATCACCTTGCTAGCTGTCACAGTTCATCCGCCTCATAGTCGTGTCCTCTTCGCAAATCTGTATGGTCTTCATTGGTCATTCGCTTTTGTGTCAGTAGTGGAATGTTGCCCACCAATAATCCACCGATTTGTTTACCGGACCCCCCTGAAACAATGATCATGATGTATCGTTTCTGACAGGTCTTGTACTCTAGTTGTTTCAACGCAGGGCCACTATTCCCTTACCTCGGATCTCCACTTCTGTCATCTACAGGAACTGTTCCTCAGTGACAACCGTATCTGTACACTATCTTTCGCCTCGTTCCGAGACTGCCCGCTTGTTACCCTGGACTTGGCACGAAACTGTATCGAACAGTCACCTTGCTAGCTGTCACAGTTCATCCGCCTCATAGTCGTGTCCTCTTCGCAAATCTGTGTGGTATTCATTTGTCATTCGCTTTTGTGTCAGTAGTGGAATGTTGCCCACCAATAAATCCACCGATTGTTTACCGGACCCCTCTGAAACAATGATCATGATGTATCGTTTCTGACAGGTCTTGTACTCTAGTTGTTTCAACGCAGGGCCACTATTCCCTTACCTCGGATCTCCACTTCTGTCATCTACAGGAACTGTTCCTCAGTGACAACCGTATCTGTACACTATCTTTCGCCTCGTTCCGAGACTGCCCGCTTGTTACCCTGGACTTGGCACGAAACTGTATCGAACAGATACCGCCGGGAATTTCCGCAACATTACCCAGTCTGATGCGGTTGGATGTGTCGGCTAATGAATTGACAAAGTGAGTGTCTGAGTCTGTTGCCTTTTGTGGCTTGAACTGACTGTACTCACCAAGACTGGCTGGAACCCATTCTCAGCAGTTCATGATCTAAACTCGGCCTAATCATAGGGTAACAATAGAAAATTAACAATAACAATCGTTCAACTGTGACGCCGTTCGTATGCCTAGCTGCCATGCCAGCCGAGGGAAGCACGAGGGCTGCTATGTTATCCAAGCATAGACAGGAGCAGTTAGGATTCGGTGGTTGGGTTCGAGCCAGAGACCTTTTGGTTAGTAAGCTCGTTTCTTAGCTCGCACTCACAAAGGAACAATGGTACGCAATGAAATCGGATTGCCAATCTATCTCCTGAACCCACGATCTACGCTCATCCGTCCATTTCATTGTCTTATGGGAATTTCCCGGGTGGGTCAGATCAGCTGACCTGTACTGCCTGATTTAACGGTGCGTTTTGAACCCGTATATTAGGATTTCCAGTTAGGTCATCCATCCTAAGTAGGAGGTGAGAGTTAGTTTCCAAAACGGAGTCACAGAGGGGAGAAATTCTAGTCAGAGTGTGTTTTGAGATGAGTTTTTTCATGTAATATATGACCCCAAAACGTTTAATGAAGCGTGATAAATAAATGAAATCCGGGTAGCCTCGGCGTGACCCCCAACTCTTCCTGAGCGTGGAGCGTAAGCTTAAAATGGCTAATCAATGTGGCCCAACAGAACTTCAGTCACCGGGGACGTCGAACTGAGTACAACTCTGTCTCCTGTGTTGATTAGATGTCTGGCGATCGATGGTAGTATGACTTTGAATTCGATCAGAGTTGGGTTAGGGTCAGCTGACAAACGCGGTGAGTCGCAGATAAAACTGAAGGCGATATTTTGACTGGCTGCAGTTGCATAGCCCGGGACAAACGCGGTGAGTCGCAGATAAAACTGGCTGGAGTTGCATAGCCCGAGTACACTTGCTTTTCCTGCAGCGGTGTTGTAATGTGAGTGCGATGTGGGGATACGTGTAGGGTCTGTTTGGATAGGCTGAAAGAATGATCAGCGGTACTGTGGGTGGTACTCTCGGTTTATCACTTGGAACAAGGTGTTTTTCAATGAAGTGGTCAGAGTAGTTATTCGACTGCTGTGCATGTTTGTGCAATTCAATTTCCTCTGCGGTGCAAATCCGAGGTGCAAATGTGTCTACCTGTAAAAGAAAGAAGGCCTTCGCTGCGGATTTGTTTATTAGAAAACGCCAAGTGAACAGTCACAGACTATTGGATAGGGAAGCAAAACCCTCATATATACTTCTTGATTACAAAAACTGAATATCCATCTTCTCCTTGGACGTGTCTTCCTGAACTTCCCTGAATATTCATTGACTGTTGTTCAAGTGCAAGCGGATGTGACCCCACAAATTCCGTAATAGATCTCACTTATCAAGAGACGCGTAGAGGATTTACGAGAAAACATACTACTTCCATGCCCCCATCAGTAGTAACGACCGTTACATCTGTATCAGCTAGAGGAAGCACAAATACACGGACAGAAACTTGTGAGGCTTACGTACTGTCCATTCTGCGAAGGTTTCCGATAGACGAGGGAAGATGTCGGTATTTCTGGTGATCAATAGTATGGGTTTGTTTTCCTGCTCAAATTCACGGGTGAACAAAATGTTCTGGTGGAAAATGTTTAGAACAGAGTTCAGGGGTTCAGTCTGTCTTTCACTGTTCGTGATGACCGAAACACCTAAATAAGGGTTCACGGCTTCTGCCGACTACTCAAGTTTTGCCGTGAAATTGTCGCTTGGATTAAACCTAGAAGACTCACTTACTGGCTCCACCAACTTGCTTGTGACTGATCACCTGGAATTGAAATTTGCATTCCAAATGCGTTGTGAAATGAGGTCCTCAACGATGCACATGAGAATTTGACGGGATCTGGGTCCACAAAAATCAGTCTTATTAACGAAGTGGACGTTAGTTCCTGTACTTGGGAGGATCATGTCTTCAGCCCTCCTAAAACGTTAGTAAACGCATCCGTACAGCTGTTTGTCCCACACAGTTCGTGAGACTTCCTGTAGTTAGGATATCACCACAGTCTTTACGCACCATTCATGTTATATAAGAATCCACCTGCGGTTGCTGTGATACAGTTGTCAGTTGAATAGACAGGAGACCTGGAGTGTGAGCAAGATTATGCCTTCAGTGAAGAACTCATTGCTATATCAGCTGGCCCCTCTAACACAACTCTCATCGAACCCATGATCAGATCATTGATCGCCGGACAAGTAATCAATACAAGACACAGAACTGTACTCAACTCGTCGTTCGGGTATTTGCATGAAACAAACGGGCGCAGAGACTGAAGTTCCTTGAGGCCACACTGATCGCACGTTGTAAGCTGCCCTTCGCATTCAGAAAGACTGAAGCTGTCCTGATTGATGCGGAACATCGTCCTTGACTCTCCAGAACAATAACATCTCTATGGATAGATCTTTAATGAAGAAGTATTCTGTACTTGATAATGTATGCTACTAACTATACGGCGATTGGCATATGTAGTGAAGAAAATCACGTTTTGTTGTGTATGGGCGCAAGACATGGCCTCTGCGGACAGATGATGTGAGGCGTCTTCAGGTTTTCGACCACCGATGCCTAGTTGTGGATGGCATCAGAGGCGATTAGAAAACGGGTATTTGGTTGTGCTGGAGGCACCTCAATCCGGAAAAAACCCAGCATCATCGACTGCGATGGCTCGGTCATGTGCTACGCATGCCGAAACACCGTCTATCGAGACGAGTGTTGTCCTCCGTGCCTCCTTCAAGATGGCGCAAACCGCGAGGTGGGCAGCACATGACTTGGCAGAAAGNGGCAAAAAGGCGTGAAAGAGATCACGACGAGTTTGGGTGTTGTTGGTGTTATGCAACTTCCGGGATGGGGTCCCCGTGACCCCGTCTGTGCTTGGCTGGAGACGTTGCAAGAAATGGCGGCTAATCGATGTCATTGGCGTTTGCGCTCTCAGTTTCTTTCTAGATTGTCTGATTGAGCGGTTAGGGGTGTAGGCACCTCAGTATGTTTGACATAGGCCAGCACTAGGTCCCCTCCCTCACCCACTCTTTTTCTCTTCTCCACTGTAGGGCTTGTTACAGAGACGTTGTTTTTCGACTTTTTTCTGAGCCATTTCACTCTTTTCCAGACAACAAAACATTCAAATCAGAACTCTGATGTGACATCCAGGACTAATCACAGGTTTTAAATGGTGGCTGACCCCACATGGAGTGTCAATGTACTCCTGGTGAGCTGTGACGCCTTGATGACAAACTCAAGCCAGGTGATTGTTGAAGAGGTGTATTCGGATTCCGAGCAGCTAAGCCCCACCAGACCCATCGGACTCATTGGTTGCGTGTCCCTTTGGTTTCTAATTTCACGCCATCAGACAAAGGACCACGTCTTACCGTTTGAGCAGTTGTTGCCCTCGGTTGCCTGTCAACCGGCGAGCGGACCCCCTGTCTTGTGGCCAGTTGTTTCAACTGAAGGAACACGTGACTGATCTGATGATACTTGCTATATATATATATATATATTTTGGCAGGCCTAGTGTGCGAGAGTTTTTCAAGGTTCGAACACATTTTTGAACAGTCATTTAAATTTAAAGCTCATGGATTTTCAGTTATCGGATCGATCTTGGAGGGCTTTATGACGAGTTAGATAAAGTCTTTACCCGTCTACCAGTGCTCATTTAAATGTCGGATAACCTCAGTGAAAGACGCTGTCGTATCGTTGAAGAATATCATCAAGACCTGTGGAAGACATCTGTAGTTTATTTTATTTGGTGTTGAACCGGAAAAAACCGGTGCTTGATTGTCTGTTTCTTTAGATGCCGTTTTCCTAGGGTTGGTTGTCTCGACCAGTGGTCACCGTTGGTGTTTGATATGTCTTCGGATATGGTCTATTTTGGGAGGTGTTCATTTTGAAGGATGCTACTTTGTGAGAGTTTGTTCCTTTTCATTCACAGTCCTTCTGTTGATGGTCTCTTGTGGTTTGGTTCCGTTTAGAAGATAGCCTTACGTCGGAAGTAGTCTTTTCAATCATTAGTCCTTTTAGGACCAATGTGTTTTCCATTTATTGACTTTTGAGCGGTCGACGTTAGAGGTCAAAGGAAGAAGCCATTCTCTGCGGAGTTGTTTACTAGGGAAACACCAACTGAACAGTTACAGAGTATTGGACAGGGGAGCGAAACTCCCACGTGCATCTTGTTTACAAAACTGAATATCCATTTTCTCCTTGAACGCGTCTTCATGAACTTTCCTGGGTATTCATTGACTGTTACTCAACTGCAAGCAAAAGCTACAAAGTGACTCCATAACTTCCTCAATAGATTTCACTTTTCAAGGGATGCGAAGCTGATTTACGGGGAAGCATTACTCACATGCCTCATCAGCATTATCCACCGTTACAGAGGTGGTGGTACTGACCGAAATACCCATGGATCGAATCAACGATCACCATTGAATGGTTTCCGTTTGTACTTGAGCACTGTGGCATTTTTTCGGTTTCTCGTATGCCCTAAAATGATAGGACAACTAAACGCTTGAATGGAACTTTGTGTTTTTCTAATTTTAAGTTTGAAATTTATTTTCAGCTTGCCCACCGAGCTTGGGCTGATGAAAAGCCTTCAAGTGTTGCTGGTCGAACGTAATCCACTCAGATCTATCCGGCAGAACATTGTTTCGGTAAGTCGCTTGCACGGTGACCCCCTCTTCATTTGTAACTGACGAAAAAATTAGTATACCGGTTTTGGTTTCAGTTTCACTCAGTATATGAATTTAACATTCCAAACCGAGATCCCTCCAAAGGCTGAATTGCCTTCAACGTTATCACGATGTAACTCTTGGGCTGAGATGTCAGTGATTATGCATCAATTTGGATTGAGTCCAACAAAATGCACTACAGAACACTGTGTGATAATAAGGCAACTCCCAATAGACTGTAGACGACGATGGTGATTTAGAATTTGAGCAGACTATTCTCTTCGTTTTCATAATGTTCCATGTGGTTAGGAATAAACGCACATCAAAACCGGTTCCTCTTATCGCACAGAATAACTTTACCATGTTTTTATCGAGCACTGTTGAAACACTCAATCTCTTCTCATCTGATGCGATCAATAGGGTGGTACAAACGCGATCAAGGAACTTCTACGCCAACGACATGTGTCCACATCGGAGGATGTTCCACCCGATTCATGCACCCCTCAATCCGTTCAGGTTACCGAATGTGCGCCCGTACCGGAACAGGCGAGACACTCAAACGTAAAAGGTGACGTGGCTTCAAACGTGGGACGCTCGGTCAAAACCGGCGCGGCCGACACTGCGCTTCCTCGCGTGCCACCTGTCAACCCTGCCGGTGTTCTTCAATGGAGCGCAGCCCCCAAAGGTTCTCCAGAGTTGTCGCTTCCAGAGCTTGATGTCGAGGCAGCGTGGGTAGATGCTTCAGCCTCTGGCACGACGGCAGTTCGATCCTTGCAATTAGAACAACGCACGCTACAGGCTTTTCCGATGGGGTAAGTGTTATCCTAAGACCGAGTGACTTGGCCTAGCAACTACTTTTCTAGATTTGTCGAAAGAATTGCTAGATAGCAAAGCAGATGGCGTATTTTATTATCAGGGTTCCCAGTGAGTGCATTGTGCATACCCAGTTAACGTCTTAACATTTCCTGATAAGAAAACTCCAGGGGGAAATGTGGTCTCCCTCGTGGAGATGGCCCCTTCGGAGGGGTCGCTGGATTGTTGGTGAAGCAACCTGGGTTTAGGGAGGAAGTCAATCGACTTTCACGCGATATTTGTCCCCTCTGAGAGATCAGTCGAAGGGACTGACCAAACGTGATCGTCTTAGGGAGGTTGTGACTTCAGAAATCCAACCTCTGGATAACCAGCACGAAAGAACTGGACAAAATTTATTTCTTAAAACGCATAAAACGCCATCATCTTAAACAAAACATTTTTGTACATCGATATTGCACTGCCTTACTCCTCGGATACCTCGTTGTCTGGGTGATGCAGTGATTCCAGGCCATCTCACTTTCAGGTGGGCATATTTCGTCCACCAACTGGATTCGGTCGCAGGAGCGCCGGATCAGACTGTAAGACGTACAGGTTAGAACCAGCAAGTTTCGGATACGTGTGTGCATTAATTTGATTAATGTAGGGGACCAAAAGCTACTGAACGCGACTGGATGAGTCCAACGCATCTCTTGTGGGACACTCTAGTGAGGAATGGCCGTGTCGCTTGAAATCGAGCTAGTGAAAAGCCACAGCTGGCGGTTTGTGTCCCAATGCGGTGTAAGGTGCCCCGTAATCACTCAGGTGTGGAGCAGATTCGAGTGGATTCTTCTCGAGGATCGTCTGTCCGGTAGATGATGACTTCGCGAACGATGTTGTATCTTTTTTGTTCGTACTACGGGGGTAGGTTTCGGTTTAGGTGTTTCTGAATACGAAAAATTTGCGTAAAAAGTACCCAAGAAGTCCTCCAACAGTTGGAGAGTCAAAAGCTGTTGTGTGCCCCTCAGATTTGTAGAATAGACGCAAAGAAAACAACGCAAAGAAAGAACAGACTGTGGATGATTTGTTGTAGAAACTTTGTCCTGTGAGTGGAGCCAGTCTATGCGGAAATGCGGGGGAAGTGGTTGTTTCAATCTTACTGAGAATCACGTATCTCACAAAACTCCAGTAGGGGGTCTCGAACCTGTGACCTCCCGGCTGGAATTTCGAACACTCAACCGTTCGAACACAGGCAGCTGATCACTGTGATTAGCTCTCATTAGACAGGATGTAGAACCATGCCTTTTTCAATCACGAGAGTGCGTAGTCACGCGTGCTGTGTCTCCTCAGTTGACGATTTCTCAGTTTCACTCATCGGGTGAATTTTATTCTTCCTCTGAGCTACTTATAGATTATTGGTAGTATGAGTAGATTTTTGGTGTATTTAAGTCTGCACCGTGGATAAAATTTTTTGACTGAAATTCTCATGTTTCTTCATGAAAATATACTACGATATCTCGGATACCGTACGGTGTGCAGCACATTCAGTTGTAGAAGATCATCAACGGGAGATTCAGTTGAGTCTCGTGGAAACCAAAATGATTTGCAAATGAGTGTATTTCTCGAAAACAGTGCAATTTGGGATCGAGTAGAACATAAGGCTGATGCAAACTCGGGGACTGCGCCTACTTGATGAGTCGTGGGCTATCCATGAGTTTTCAACAACCTTGTGAGTAGTTTCTCATGTTCCCGTTTTACGATGTTCCAGTCCGGCGAAGTTTTTCAGTTCAGCTCCGTCCCTTACACTAACGGACGTGAGCCAGCTGTCGCTGACTAGGTAGATATTGACCAATGCACTGTCTTGTGTCAGACAACAAATGGTGCCCACGCCGAGCATTCCTTTGCCTGGATATGTACATTAGAGTCGTATTCAGTGCTTTCTATCGTCATCCGCATTTCCTGGCTCAAACCATCTTCTTCAGTACAGGTCCCACTGTTTCCATAACTGCGTGTTACTGGTCCATCGATATAGTTCTTGTTATCGGTACGAATGCTATAGCCCCGTCGCCAACTTTGGGTGACAAAATATTTAGTCTGATGCAGCAAATACTGTCATTTGTAAACAATGCACTTTTCACGGGCTTGTTGAGCAAATTTGTCATGTCTCTTTTTAACACCACTTTTTATGTTCTTGTAAATTCTTGGTGTGACTCTCGGTGGAATCTACCCTCAGCAAAAAACAATCATTCAACCTCATTTGATGGAATTTGACTAAAGATGGAACACATTGGTGATTCTACAATTTTTTGGCGGGGAACTCCCAAACTATCCCATCCAATTTGTCCTGATATCCTCTACCCTCACTTCCCTTCCGGTCCATGGAAATCCAACAAGCCTATTGTTTCACTTCGCAGCTCTGACACCTGGTTTTATTTCAGTGTGACTTACCCAAATTTTTCTCATCTGCTGTTGGTCAATGTATTTGGTATGTAAATTATACATATACTATAACTGAACCGTGAGAGTATTGATTTGTACTTTTGAAAATTGTAGCATTTTCGGGTTCGCATCGACTTTGACCACACTCAATCTGAGCGTCAATCGTATTACACGATTGCCCGATGAGATCGATCGTTTGGTGAAGCTGACGGAGTTGAATCTCACGTGAGTATTGTTGTCCCCGTTTTTTAGCTCGTAACCGGAGGTCGCGTGTTTATAACCTTGGGCTGTGATTTCGACTTCCCGCGTCCGCTACACACATGGCACTGGTTGCTGTCTTGGTTATCTTTACACACAATACTTCTGAAATATGGACGCAAAATTAAACCTCAACAAGGTATTCGCTGACCCGAAACGAGAGCAAAGTGAAGCTTTATCCCTCCAGTCATAGCCTCTTTCTGGTGAATTATGAAACCTAAGTTCCCATGAGCAGCAGATTGGTCATTTCGTGATAAAACAACTAAAACATAAGTTAGGTTATTTCAACCAAGATTTCGCCCCATACACTTTGTGCCGAAAGCCGGACAACACCGTACAGCTGTTTCATCCTCTTGGGAAATCACTGCAGTGCATATCTCACGAATATACGAGGTGATTCGAATTTGCAGCTTTCCCTCTACTATTTTCATAACTAAGCCGTTGGAGCGGCTGATTTGCAGAGGAATTCGACCTTTAACCACCAGGTAATCGAGACTTCCCTCGGAAGAGGATTCTGGGCACTTCTAGCAGCAGTACAACCCAGCCGTATTTCTGCCATGTATCACGGCACAACTGAGCCCATAGTTCACTCTCTTGTGTAAACTCCTGTCCTGGCACAGTTATTTTGGTTGGACTTTACTAAAGAGAGGGATCACTGGACTCCAATTTCTTTCCCATTAGAGTTCATTGGCCCTGACTGCAGATAGGAGTCCTGCAAGACACGCATTTTACTGCTAATTCACCAGCACGAGCATTCCGTATCCGAATAGGCGAAACATGTTCACTTTTGAGTGGTTGGTTTTCCGGAAGCCTGGGGCGAAGAACCAGAAACTGTCGTAGTATTGCCGATCGACTGACCCTCCTATCAGGGTTACTTCCCAATCAGGCGGTGTCACGACGCTTGGAACCCGTGGAAACTTTTCATTAGTTACATATGGTTCAGGGACTTGTGGCATTCACAACACTCATTTGTACCGCTCCCTCGCATGTCCTGATGAAATTATTCTGGTGGGTGCCCTCCCGTGGTGTGGATTTTCCCTGCTGATGTAGTTGTGGACAGTTTATTAGAGCTACATTCCCGCCGCACTCCACAAAATCACAGACCCAACCTAACTGCGGGCCAAAGGTTCACCAACAGTTTTCAGAATCACATTCCATGAGGCCGTCCGGTACCCTGAGTTCGAACTAACATGGGTTCAGCGCACCGCTTCCTTTGGAGTGCCATTTTAATGTTGAGCTAACAGAGTGCTGTGAATAAACTCACTCCTTTTCATGAAGTAAAGTTCAATGCCTTTCGACCTTGTTAGGGCTCATCATATGGGTTCACCGAGGTTGGCCACGTGACTTTTTTGCTAGCATTTATAATCGGCAGTCGTAATTCATTTTGATCCAGGCGGAACCTGCTGCGTACACTTCCAATCTCCATGGCAAGACTGCCCGAGTTGGCGGTGCTATGTTTGGACTCCAATCCACTGGGACCAGAACTCCCGGAAGCCGCGATTTTCTCACCCCCACTGTCCGGCACTATCCAGTCCCTTTCGCTACGCAGTTGCAAGCTTTCCAGAGTGCCATCAGCGAATTCGTTACTACCATCCAATGCACCGAAGTTGACTCATTTGGATCTATCGGACAACGATATCGACACCATACCCCCAGAATTGGGGTTATGTACCCAGCTCAGGTAAAATTCGGTCGTGTTCAAGTCATTGCCGTTACAATGTGCGAATAAAGAGCACCGTCCCAACACGGTGGAAATGCTCTTCATTGTAAACATGGCATTCATGTTGCGCACCCTTTGTGATAGCAACAACTGCAGGCTCACCATCACAGGCTCTTGGAATTAGGTCTGAGGCCTAGTGAATCCGCCCAGTTGATGTTCCAGATGCGGTATATACCTAGTTTAGTAGCCCTATAGATCGTTCTGATGTGTCTATTGATGTTACTGGTCAAGGTCTATCTGATTCGAAAGTGAATGTGCTGGACCATATGTCCAGACAGTTAAGCATATGACTACTTATGAGTAGTCAAAGAATTGTCGTCTTTTGCTGCGACGACAGCGGCTGATGATGAAACATCGGTGAGATGGCTGACTAGTAGTGAAGTTTTCCCTTATAACTGCAAAGGTTACGCTTTCAGAACTCACAACTTTGTGAACCATGCCCCCTGCTTCGTACGGATCACCACCTTATTCCTTTTCCTTTCATTCCAAACATTTTGTAGGTCACTTCAACTCACCGGCAACACGTTCCGCATTCCCCGACCGGCTGTGTTAGCTCAGGGTACTTCTGCTGTACTTGAATACCTTAGGTCTCGAATTCCGGATTCCTAACCAATAATCCTGCAGTCCGCCGCTATAGATTTACCAACCGCTTTGAACCATTCTCAATGTTGTTGCTTTCGTTTGACAATTTTAATCTTACAGGCCGTTATTTTCTACTCTGTTTCACTTGAAACTGCCATACTTTGCCCTCTCACTGATACCTTTACCGTCATATGCTGCAATTCTGTGTTTCCCCAGGTTCTGCTTTCCGCTTTCATCTAGTTTTGTCAATTTTTACACCGCCATCTATGGTCTGAGATTACAGACTTGTCTGGACTAAAATGTTTCGTTGTGTTAAAATTGGGATATAACCGCACCAGCCATTGACGAATAACAGATACGACATTTCAGTAGGCTTTTAGTAGCACTATACTGAGTGCATACCTAACGAGTATCAAACGGATATAGATTGTACAGCCCTTGGCGCGGCGCACTCAACATACCATTAAAAACTAGAAGACGTCATCTTAATGGACATCAAAAGCCTTCCTTCCAAGTTTGTTAAACTGACTGTAATTTATGAGGCCAAATATCGAGGGACCGGAACAGCAACAGAAGGTGATTCGCGGGACCCCACGAATAACCAATTGCTATGGAAAGAGAACGTTTTCATGTATGCTGATTTGGGACTTTTCAAACTTTTGTGCTTGCTACCTGTGCCACAAAGTGTCCTTGGGAAAATCCCTTACTGCGGCAATCAAATGTCGTCGATCTTACAGCCAGATTTCTGCTGGACCCTCTAGTCGTTCTACTGTCTAGATTTGGGCATCATAGGCATAGCATACAAAAACGTCATTCCGTTTATAAACGTTTCAGTCCACTTCTTAAGTGCTTTAGATGTGCACAATTACTCACCAACGTTCGCGTGTTTTGCTTCGAGTCTAGGAGTCAGAACTCGCTATGCTATTTCCGTTGCAGCCTTTTTGATCAACCGAATAGTTGTTCTCATGGGAGCTTCTCCTACATCATTGTCTTAGGTTTCTGAAACTCGAATGCAGCAGTCATGCATGACTCGCACAATCGCCTCTATGCGGTTCGTCATGCAGAGCTCATGAATGCACCGATAATCGCTGTATATTCGTCGTATCCATCGCCGGAGGTTTATAGGACGCCTTGGGCGCCTTGTTGTGGCGTGCTGAGAGCTCCGATATCGTGGTAGACGGAACGGTGAGGGCGAATTTAGTTAAATTTTGCCCTACTGAGGCTCAGTTGGGTGGTAGACCAGGACTGGATTTGAGACACGCGCACCACAATAAACGCCTTCTGCAACTGTGTGCTGGCCGCAGACAGTTTTTGTGCAGTATGACCTTCTGAAACAACCGAAGCCGCTTGGTCGCATAGAGGCCTTACAATGCGAGGCACCCTCCAACACAGCTACACCATATTGCCATTAGCTATTTGTTGCGTGCATCAGTTACACGTTCTGTAACATCTAGGTGGATACAAAACACGCGCTGGTTCGTTGCTGCTTTCCGTGGCACTTTTCGGGGGGCGCACACTCAGCCCCACCAATGAGTAGCTCTTGAACCTTGATATGAAGGAAAACTACGAAATTTAATACCGAAATCCCTTTTGAGCAAGACGTCTTCTGAAGTCAAAAGGCAGTCCTTCAGGATTCCGGCCGCTCCGCTTATGGAACGCCACAACTTTCTAGATCTATGGACTCGAGAGAAAGTAACACGTCAAAGCTGCTCGAATCTCAGACAAGAATTCCTTCTTTTCGACTATATAGTACCACGTAGACCTCATGCCAAACAGGGTACTCGTGCAGATTGAAAGGCTTGACGGGTCCAGAATGTTCTCTAAGAACGTGCATTCCCGAGCCGTTGGTTTGAACAGTTTCAACAACAATTTGTCTGGCTACATGCAGTTGCTCAGCCGGAATCCGTAGTTGCAACGCAGCGTTGGACGGTGAACCTGGAACCCCCGACGGCCTCGGGAATGTGCTAATACTTCGACTTTTACGTCACTGGGCTACTAGTCCTGCAAACGGTTACTCGTTCTGTAGCGACGGAAACGAAACTGACGGAACCTAAGAGGCCATGTACACTAGATAATTGTTACAGAAGTTTCACTCTGTGATCACAAAACTTCATCTCAAACGAATCCGAACATTAGTACTTCGAAATCTCCATAACCTAGAAAGTACTGGAAGGTTGAGTCGTGCTCACAATGAAGTGAGGGAGTATTCTGTAACCAATGTGAGCTGGCTAGGCCTGACTAGAAGACACATACAAACCGTTTCCGTAATAAATTGCCTGACTTCTGTCGCATAAATGTTTGGGGAAAATTAGTCGTTTCAGATTTCTCACAACTCCATTGATTCATGTAACTCCTTGACAGAACTCCAGCGAATCGAACGTTTACATTCTCTTTCACCCAAATGGAAACTCCTGTGAAACCTAAAAGATGATGCATCCACATTTGAAAGCTCAATGCTCGAGCTTCAAAACGGACTACGTACGGGAGCAATTTCGGCCTAAATCTTAGCTGTTCGGCACTAGTGTAGAACAAAATCAGGGCCGATTCCCACCATAAAACTGGATATATTCACAATTTTTGCGATATGGCTATCACACGCCTTTCTAGGCCAGGATGGTTATGTGTGATCTGAAGTCGTCAGATTTCAGTGAATACTCCTTGAATGGAGAGGACTCGTTGGATCTTGATTCGTTCCCAACCGACAATTTGGTAGCGAAATTCAATTCGATTTTCCTTACCATTTTCTTACAGTAAAAATGTCTTTAGTGACTTCTGGCTCAACCGAATCAAGTTGATAGTAAGTCATTAAGAACATTCCGTTGAGTAGTCTGTGCACTGTTAATTCCAATCACATAACCACCAAAATAAATGAATTACGAAACGTTTTCACAATAGGGATTCACGTTGTTAGTATGCTCTGCAGAAGGCAAATGATGCCAGCAATTTCAGTTAATATGTCGGTTGCATTGAAAGCTATTTTGAGAAGCACCGATTAGTGGGTTTTCGGGGACCTACGGGGTGATTCCTTTGAGGCACATGTGGAATGATCATCAGTCATTGAAATGTCGTAATGCTAAAAGCTGTACTAGAGGCCACACAGCAAAAACCTGGGTAGCCAACCAATCACAAGACCAAACTGTGTTTCTTTTTGCGGAGAAATAAAGCCTATTTACACAAACGGTTCTGCAGAACTTTAAAATGACAATTGATCGTTTGGGAATCCAAACTCATATGCCGCTCCTCTGTTCGATGCTTTCTTTAACTGCATTTTACCGATCACACGCAATGGTTTTCGCCAGTTCAATTGGAATTTATAGTACTCACGTTCGAATGGCCAGCTTTCCTGTCCGGCGACATCGATCTCATTGGAAATGCTCATTCAAGGACGTGCCGGGGGATTGAACCCCTGATATCTGATATGCAAATTAAACCTGCTACAATTATTCCACCAACAGGTATTGGATGCAGCAATACTCAGGAATATTCTAAGCGAATGCAACGGCGCCTAATGTCACTTCAGAGATACAGGATACGTTTATGACTGCGAAAGGCCGATACAAAACCCGTATATGGCCTGGTCAACTGGAAGGGAAGTTCTCGGTGAAAGCAGAAATAGCTTCAAAAGTCTTTTGTACAGATTCACAGGCGCTTAAGAGGGAACTAGTGTAGAAACATCAGAATCATTTGCTGATCACTAAGCCCCAGTACACACATTCCAAAACCACTGAGGACCTGTCGTTTTATCTTGCAGGCTTCAAGCTTTTGCTGAGCAATGCACTAGTGAAAGATAAGGGTCCGATTTCCACAACTACTGGATCCTTATTGATCACCTCAGCAAGACCCACCTTCTAGCGTTCAAGAAATCAGTGATGTCCTACATGGGCCCACTCACTGAGCTCTCTCACCACTCTCTCAATGACGGGTGACTGCCGATCCTGGGTTGATACCGTCAACCTATTGTTCAGATCTGTTTAAAGGCAGCGGTTTTCAAGGTCATTGGATTGACCATATCTAGCCGGGTGCAATGTCGTTTTGCGATAGAAAATTCACATCAAGTTAGCCTATATACATATATTTCCCTAGAACTACTATGGCCCAACTATGGTACCAAGCGAGTGACCAGACAGCCTAAGGCCTCCGGGGGCACCCCAGGTCAAGTCTTCGTTGGATTCAGAATGGTCTTGGATAAAGCTCTTCTACGTCTCAGAAAAAATTACTTGTCAAGGCCAGAGGCACATGAACGCACCCGTTTGTTTGAAGCACCATACTGCGACGATACCTGTTTATGTCCCAGACAAAATCTCAGTAGAATGTAATGGTCAGCTCACAAGTATTCAGTCCCGATACTTAGTCTATGCCTGTGCTGTCAGGATGTGCAGAATACGTGCAGTGCTGATAATCCGTATCGTCTTCACGAAGAAGGATAGAACGACTCCTCCTCATTGTAAGCGTGCGTGTCTCTAGAACGGTAGTGAGACTGGCGTCGATTCCACCCATCTCAATGGAACGGTAATGAGGTTATGACACAGAGATCATGTCACAGCTAGCGGGAACCAGTCGCATCATGGACAGAAAGCTCGCTTTCCGAGTCATAAGCCAAACGGTAAACAGTGGTATGCTTCAGTCTATTGTCGAATACAGAGACAATGAAAACTGATCTACACCTCTACGTGCGAAACAAGCGTGCAGGATGTCCGAAGTTCATTTGACTTGAAGGCAACTCCTCTCCACAGACGTCTTTTATTGACATGGTCCACTTGACTCTGTAAACTATGCACCCAATCTACCCCTTCTTTCCAGCTTGAAATCGCCAGTTCATGTGACTTTACCCGTGATTTTGGTGTCTTACAATTGTGGGGTATTAGAAAGGATGACCAAATGCAGGAAACGATTTTTATTCCATAAGTTCGTTCTCATCATTCAGCATAGTCGAATACTGCTTTTGAATTGGTCGTTGATCTGGTCACTGTTGATGTGTTCGCCTTGCTTGGCAATTGGCCGGCAAACGTTTCGTCACCATGTGAGGACGCGATGGACGGAACGTTGCTCATTAGCGGTTATTTTGGTGTTGACGTGTGTATTTAAACTGATCAACCTGTCATACGTACTGAGTCAACTCCTGCTAGTGCCGCACGGTCGGACCGTGAAGGTGAACACGGTAAAACGATCAATTTCCATAGGCAACGGACATGGTTTTTATTTCCCAACTGGAACTGCTGCGTATCCTAACGTCAAGCCCCCCAAAGTTTGATTCCAATAATCAGAGTAACTTGTATCTAAATACAAGGGTTATTAAACTGAGATTCGTGATCTCAAACACAGGGATCACAACAGAGTTCACACGAAGACAAGCGTTCTTGCTTTGCAGGGTAGGTCTAATACCAGCCCGATTCCCTGGAAATGTTAAACTATTCAACCGAAGTCGTGAACGGTGATCGGCTACACAGTAGGTTAGTACTAGCGTGCGATCTAGTGTCCGACAAGTGTACCGTCATACCGAACAGGGTCAGGACACGATCTAGTAGTGAGCTTAGGCCCACAAGTCTTAACAAGTTCAATTCCTGCAGATTATTTACTCAGTGCTGGATATATATGGGCAGATGTTCGAGTATGTATTGTCTACGTTGCTTGCGAACCTGCTGCATGACAGGAAATGCACCTCGCAAAAAGTGAGTAACCCACTGTGCTATTTTACTCGCGTGAGGTATGGGGAGCCGGTCATTATACTACAGTATTACGGGGACATAGAATGTATGAGCTATAAACTCCGCTTAATGAAGAATTGTTCGTGTACAATTGATACATCTCCACTCTGCGGATGAGGCGATGAAAGCAACGTGACCCCGCTTCATCCTGGTGATACACTTTACTGATACACGTATCGTGAAATGGTGTGCGAGTTCCATTACGTCCACACTTGACTAGGTGAATTAATCTGCACTGTACGGCCACTAAAAGCCATTCACTGGCGTGACTACATGCAGGCTAGCCACAAGTGGCGCCCTGACTTTCAATCGAGCAGTATGCTCCGTGCAATTAGCTCGGTCATGTGGCCTGCCTGCCTTAATAGACAACGCAACTAAGGCTGTCCGTCAGTATCATCTTCCACTGCTCTCATAACCCTGTTGTGAAACTGCCCGACCTGGACAATTGCTCCGTGCAATTAGCTCGGTCACGTGGCAGAACTGCCTTAATAGACAACGCAACTAAGGCTGTCCGTCAGTATCATCTTCCACTGCTCTCATAACCCTGTTGTGAAACTGCCCGCTGAACCTGGACAATTTCAGAGAGTTGATGCCTCAGAAACCTTGAAAGTTTATGGTGAATCTCCTGGTAGAGTACGTTTATATTCACGGACACGATCTATTTACAATGCAGTTACCCATCCGATCAGAAACCATTTTGTAAATTTCAGCATTCGTGGCGGTCGTCCTCATCACCTGTGCCACAGTCGCACTGGCTCACAGATCGTTCGGGGATCCGGCATGTCCAGACGCGGAGGAGGCCGAAGTTAGCAGAGAGTTGGTGAGCCGACCGATAATTGTTCTTACATGTTGCTGCACTTTTAGGCAGGCGAATATTTTGCCGACCTGGGAATCGTCTGGAAAGTGCTCGAAGTGAGATACGGAGTCGGGAACGATGATGTATTCCAGGCACTGGTAAGCTCATGTTCACTACTACATGGTAATCCCCCATTGATCTGTCATTAATAGATGCGTGCGGATGGCGAAAAGTGTTACACATTTTTTATAAATCCCTATGAGGATGAGCCAAGAGATCGGATATCAAAGACGGGATCCAACGTGCCTTGCACGACCAAACTAAATTGCAGAAATTAATAGACATTCTATTTGATTGGAAACTTTGTTTTTCCCTTCCATTCTCATATTCTGGGTAGTTATTGATTGGGTCAGCTTGCATTTGTTTGTTCTGAATCCCGAGGCATTGCCATACCTGTGGGATCAAGACAAACACCCAAGCGAATGGGACCATGAGATGAAGGATGAATAGATCCGGAAAAGACTTCACTAGGCTAGAAGTTATGCTGAATGTCGGAGAGAATAACAGTTATTCCGCCTTCTGTACAAACTGAATGGCATTTTTTGTAAATGACACATGGCCTGGTAGCGATCTCAATATTTTGAAAAGATATATCTACAGCATGAGATGCGTTTTTCCGTCGCAGCGGGCACTCAGCAAATGTCTCGTACTCACAATCCATGGAGTATCACATAAAACGTATTAGACGAAAAGATATATCTACAGCATGAGATGCGTATTTCCGCCGCAGCGAGCACTCAGCAAATGTCTCGTGCTTACAATCCACGGAGTATCACATAAAACGCATCAGATGCGTTTTTCCGTCGCAGCGGGCACTCAGCAAATGTCTCGTACTCACAATCCATGGAGTATCACATAAAACGTATTAGACCGAGGCGGTTGATTGGGCATGTACTACGTATTCTTGAGCATTTCTTGCCGAAGAGACCGCCGTTTACAGGTGCAAACAGGTGTGAGCGAAAAGTTGTCCGGGGACAGGTCATGATAGGGCGATAAGAAAAAAGGACGCCAGCAAATGCAGGGTCAAAACAGTCAGTGGCTCATTTCCCAGACGCGATGTTCAATGATGCAGTCCATAGATCTCGGTGCCTTATTGTTGATCATTTCCCGTAAGGACTAAGCAATTGCTTCTTCGGACTCCTTTCCAATCACTATCGAAATCATCGCGACATCTACTGTCGCTACCGTGACGTATGAAGTTCCATTATAAATCCCTGTTAGTAAAAATGCCTGACGAATTTGGCAAGAACAACGGAAACAGAATGTAACCCTATGTTGGCTCGTACGTTGTATGGCTGAGTTCGTCCAGCCGAACTAGGCTACGTTTTAGTGCTCAATGATCGCTCAATCGCAACAACATTCCGATGCCTAGCTATCATTATTCTTGAAGGAAGCACGAACGCTGAGGTACTGCCAGAATGCCCTCAGCCTAGACAGAAGCCATCGAGATGCATAGATCGGGTTCGAACTAACCACGGAGGTCCGCTCAGTAAACTCCCGCTATAATGACTGAAGCGTCTCGAGCTGCTTGTTTTGGTATGCATCAATTCGTACACGATAAACTTTGTGTACATCCGACACGCCAAGATCTGTGCTGCGCATTGTTGCAACGCCAGAAGCTAGTGAATTGTTTTGAAATATTACGGAGAGGCTCGCCCCCAACTGATGCTGCAAACTAGAGATCCTACCTTAAAGTTTCCCGTCAGGGTGCAAATCCTGTCCCCTCCAATCACTTTCCAGAGTACCTTCGAGCCTTACCTTGAACTACACATATCGCTGGTACCTTGTCGGAGATTTCTTCTTTCTTTTGCGCTATCTCCATTTTGGAAAGCGCATTTGCAAACCATTCCTCATGATCATGTGATCACTAATCACAAGATAAATAATAGGTACCTTACTTTGCAGATCTAAGTCACCCACCGATAGGGTCGTGCTCTTGTTTTGCTTGCACACTTGGGATGCCATCAAAACGCACAAAACCCAGTCTACCTACTCCATCTCCGATCAAAGATCTTTCACATTCATTGTGGTACAGATGTGGAACAGTTCTGTCGTAATAGATTGTTCCCTGCAGGACAGTCAAAATCTGAGGACCACGTGATCGCTGTTGCTCAGTGGCTTCCCCATGTTTGCTTACTTCTGATCACTTGCGAACCTCAGGACTAGTAAAATCATAATAAACGGGGTTACCGAGCATTTCATTCTGCTTGTTCCATTCACATTTTGATGACTCGTCTTGGGGTCGGCTGCATGTCTCCAGCCCCAGGCAAGGACGATCACGTGAACATCAATCAGAAAGCCCTGACGGTCTCACATGATTCAGATGGAGGGTCAGTATGTCAAAGCTTGTCCCCAAACCACCTTTCGCCAAAACGGATTCAGTGTAGAAAACGAATCTCTATTCGGTACGCGATGATTGGGCGATCGGGGTGCTCGACTAAATCACCTCATCTGCTGCTCTGGCAATCCCTACTCGTTGCAGTCTATCACTCCCTCACTTCATTGTGAGCACGACTCAACCTTCCAGTACTTTCTAGGTTATGGAGATTTCGAAGTACTAATGTTCGGATTCGTTTGAGATGAAGTTTTGTGATCACAGAGTGAAACTTCTGTAACAATTATCTAGTGTACATGGCCTCTTAGGTTCCGTCAGTTTCGTTTCCGTCGCTACAGAACGAGTAACCGTTTGCAGGACTAGTAGCCCAGTGACGTAAAAGTCGAAGTATTAGCACATTCCCG
>NW_008751947.1:620067-637809 GCF_000715545.1 Opisthorchis viverrini
GTGGCCGTACAGTGCAGATTAATTCACCTAGTCAAGTGTGGACGTAATGGAACTCGCACACCATTTCACGATACGTGTATCAGTAAAGTGTATCACCAGGATGAAGCGGGGTCACGTTGCTTTCATCGCCTCATCCGCAGAGTGGAGATGTATCAATTGTACACGAACAATTCTTCATTAAGCGGAGTTTATAGCTCATACATTCTATGTCCCCGTAATACTGTAGTATAATGACCGGCTCCCCATACCTCACGCGAGTAAAATAGCACAGTGGGTTACTCACTTTTTGCGAGGTGCATTTCCTGTCATGCAGCAGGTTCGCAAGCAACGTAGACAATACATACTCGAACATCTGCCCATATATATCCAGCACTGAGTAAATAATCTGCAGGAATTGAACTTGTTAAGACTTGTGGGCCTAAGCTCACTACTAGATCGTGTCCTGACCCTGTTCGGTATGACGGTACACTTGTCGGACACTAGATCGCACGCTAGTACTAACCTACTGTGTAGCCGATCACCGTTCACGACTTCGGTTGAATAGTTTAACATTTCCAGGGAATCGGGCTGGTATTAGACCTACCCTGCAAAGCAAGAACGCTTGTCTTCGTGTGAACTCTGTTGTGATCCCTGTGTTTGAGATCACGAATCTCAGTTTAATAACCCTTGTATTTAGATACAAGTTACTCTGATTATTGGAATCAAACTTTGGGGGGCTTGACGTTAGGATACGCAGCAGTTCCAGTTGGGAAATAAAAACCATGTCCGTTGCCTATGGAAATTGATCGTTTTACCGTGTTCACCTTCACGGTCCGACCGTGCGGCACTAGCAGGAGTTGACTCAGTACGTATGACAGGTTGATCAGTTTAAATACACACGTCAACACCAAAATAACCGCTAATGAGCAACGTTCCGTCCATCGCGTCCTCACATGGTGACGAAACGTTTGCCGGCCAATTGCCAAGCAAGGCGAACACATCAACAGTGACCAGATCAACGACCAATTCAAAAGCAGTATTCGACTATGCTGAATGATGAGAACGAACTTATGGAATAAAAATCGTTTCCTGCATTTGGTCATCCTTTCTAATACCCCACAATTGTAAGACACCAAAATCACGGGTAAAGTCACATGAACTGGCGATTTCAAGCTGGAAAGAAGGGGTAGATTGGGTGCATAGTTTACAGAGTCAAGTGGACCATGTCAATAAAAGACGTCTGGGGAGAGGAGTTGCCTTCAAGTCAAATAAACTTCGGACACCCTGCACGCTTGTTTCGCACACAGAGGTGTAGATCAGATTTTATTGTCTCTGTATTCGACAATAGACTGAGGCATACCACTGTTTACCGTTTGGCGTATGACTCGGAAAGCGAGCTTTCTGTCCATGATTCGACTGGTTCCCGCCAGCTGTGACATGATCTCTGTGTCATAACCTCATTACCGTTCCATTGAGATGGGTGGAATCGACGCCAGTCTCACTACCGTTCTAGAGACACGCACGCTTACAATGAGGAGGAGTCGTTCTATCCTTCTTCGTGAAGACGATACGGATTATCAGCACTGCACGTATTCTGCACATCCTGACAGCACAGGCATAGACTAAGTATCGGGACTGAATACTTGTGAGCTGACCATTACATTCTACTGAGATTTTGTCTGGGACATAAACAGGTATCGTCGCAGTATGGTGCTTCAAACAAACGGGTGCGTTCATGTGCCTCTGGCCTTGACAAGTAATTTTTTCTGAGACGTAGAAGAGCTTTATCCAAGACCATTCTGAATCCAACGAAGACTTGACCTGGGGTGCCCCCGGAGGCCTTAGGCTGTCTGGTCACTCGCTTGGTACCATAGTTGGGCCATAGTAGTTCTAGGGAAATATATGTATATAGGCTAACTTGATGTGAATTTTCTATCGCAAAACGACATTGCACCCGGCTAGATATGGTCAATCCAATGACCTTGAAAACCGCTGCCTTTAAACAGATCTGAACAATAGGTTGACGGTATCAACCCAGGATCGGCAGTCACCCGTCATTGAGAGAGTGGTGAGAGAGCTCAGTGAGTGGGCCCATGTAGGACATCACTGATTTCTTGAACGCTAGAAGGTGGGTCTTGCTGAGGTGATCAATAAGGATCCAGTAGTTGTGGAAATCGGACCCTTATCTTTCACTAGTGCATTGCTCAGCAAAAGCTTGAAGCCTGCAAGATAAAACGACAGGTCCTCAGTGGTTTTGGAATGTGTGTACTGGGGCTTAGTGATCAGCAAATGATTCTGATGTTTCTACACTAGTTCCCTCTTAAGCGCCTGTGAATCTGTACAAAAGACTTTTGAAGCTATTTCTGCTTTCACCGAGAACTTCCCTTCCAGTTGACCAGGCCATATACGGGTTTTGTATCGGCCTTTCGCAGTCATAAACGTATCCTGTATCTCTGAAGTGACATTAGGCGCCGTTGCATTCGCTTAGAATATTCCTGAGTATTGCTGCATCCAATACCTGTTGGTGGAATAATTGTAGCAGGTTTAATTTGCATATCAGATATCAGGGGTTCAATCCCCCGGCACGTCCTTGAATGAGCATTTCCAATGAGATCGATGTCGCCGGACAGGAAAGCTGGCCATTCGAACGTGAGTACTATAAATTCCAATTGAACTGGCGAAAACCATTGCGTGTGATCGGTAAAATGCAGTTAAAGAAAGCATCGAACAGAGGAGCGGCATATGAGTTTGGATTCCCAAACGATCAATTGTCATTTTAAAGTTCTGCAGAACCGTTTGTGTAAATAGGCTTTATTTCTCCGCAAAAAGAAACACAGTTTGGTCTTGTGATTGGTTGGCTACCCAGGTTTTTGCTGTGTGGCCTCTAGTACAGCTTTTAGCATTACGACATTTCAATGACTGATGATCATTCCACATGTGCCTCAAAGGAATCACCCCGTAGGTCCCCGAAAACCCACTAATCGGTGCTTCTCAAAATAGCTTTCAATGCAACCGACATATTAACTGAAATTGCTGGCATCATTTGCCTTCTGCAGAGCATACTAACAACGTGAATCCCTATTGTGAAAACGTTTCGTAATTCATTTATTTTGGTGGTTATGTGATTGGAATTAACAGTGCACAGACTACTCAACGGAATGTTCTTAATGACTTACTATCAACTTGATTCGGTTGAGCCAGAAGTCACTAAAGACATTTTTACTGTAAGAAAATGGTAAGGAAAATCGAATTGAATTTCGCTACCAAATTGTCGGTTGGGAACGAATCAAGATCCAACGAGTCCTCTCCATTCAAGGAGTATTCACTGAAATCTGACGACTTCAGATCACACATAACCATCCTGGCCTAGAAAGGCGTGTGATAGCCATATCGCAAAAATTGTGAATATATCCAGTTTTATGGTGGGAATCGGCCCTGATTTTGTTCTACACTAGTGCCGAACAGCTAAGATTTAGGCCGAAATTGCTCCCGTACGTAGTCCGTTTTGAAGCTCGAGCATTGAGCTTTCAAATGTGGATGCATCATCTTTTAGGTTTCACAGGAGTTTCCATTTGGGTGAAAGAGAATGTAAACGTTCGATTCGCTGGAGTTCTGTCAAGGAGTTACATGAATCAATGGAGTTGTGAGAAATCTGAAACGACTAATTTTCCCCAAACATTTATGCGACAGAAGTCAGGCAATTTATTACGGAAACGGTTTGTATGTGTCTTCTAGTCAGGCCTAGCCAGCTCACATTGGTTACAGAATGAGTGAAATTTGAGGCAGCCGTAGGCTTCAACATAAAATGGTCAGAACCAGGTGAGGGGGCTAACAAGTTGAAAGATTACGCTACCAGGTTAAGGTCCTAGCTGTTGTAAATCTGTTAGAAGGGATTCACACAGACTCTTAATTGACTGGTATTCCTATTCGGGCTGAGAAACAATTCACCTCGTGCATGCCTTGAGTCGATTCCCCTATCGGTCACTAATTCCGTGCACGTTTCATGTCTGATCACGGTTGAACATTTGGTCAGTTTACGGGGCGCTTCTATGTTTTGTAGTACTACTACACACTCTCGGCACCGCCATCCGGGAATCGCCCTCAGGTCTCAACATCGCAAAAACAGCACCAAACTAGAAAGGAGCTGAATTGCATGTATTGTTAGACACAAGCCCCTGAAGTTTGCGAAGTACTGCATGCAACTAATCTTCCAGGGGCTTCGGCGGTCACCAGTTGCTGTTGCTGTGATCCGCTACACCAAGTTTCAAATCCAAGTAATCATAAGTCTACCCACATTGTCCACTGAAAAACCGACCAGCTGAACACATATCAGAAGTCAGAGGTGGAGTGGAATTCATAAGTGAGTTTAACGAGAACCAACTCAAACGTACGCTGAAACCTAGTCCATTTCCGCTGGCGAAATCAAGCTTAAGATCTTGCCCGTTTTCATACAAGTATCTGATCTCAGGCCGTGCGGTTTCCGATCGCTCGCCGATTGAAAAAAAATTATTAAAACCGCATTGCACCGATTTCAATCAGTTTTCGTTTGCATCGCGCGTTCCCCGCGAGTTGACTGCTTTGAAGTAGCGAAGTCGAATTTTCACTATCGTGTTCCGTAAGTGTTCATGCCAGTTTAGTGACATCCATGTACCTGTTCGTAGAGGCCTAACAATCGCACGCCACATTCACAGGGACATCGAAAAGACAGCTGTGTGTTACGCGCCGAATGCGCGCACTCCTGAAATGCGAGTAAAATTACGCTGCTGTGTTGAAAAATCCGAGTGTCCGAAGCACGATTCGGTTTCTTCAGCACAAATTCATTGTTCCACGACACCGCGATTCCGTTTCTCTCTAACTGCAACTTGGAATGTGCACAACATCAAGGATAGCATCGGCCTAATTATCTCTTTATTTTTCGCTGGGTGTCTCAAGACAAATTCGGAAGCTAGGTTTTCCCCCAAACTTGCATTAGAATCACGTGAATGGTTCACATAGTCAAACATCACACGAACTGCATCAGTCAGGTCCTAATTAGGTTCACCCGTCTGACACAGCATGTAGATTCCACCAGTGCGATCGATACTGTTCCTTCACCTAGAAGGGTTATCCGCCCCGGGAATCATCGAGATTTATGGCACGTAGTTCGGGATTAACCGGGAATATCCCGGAAAAATATGAAAATCACGGGCAATACAACTCCACTCTGTGAGTGGCTCGCTATCTCTCCAAACGGGTTATACTAATCGGGATAGAAAAGTGTAAGTTCTCTATTCCTGGCCATTCTGTGTGCTTTGGCCTGGTTCACTCATCACCATTCGGGGTTTCGGTCAGTTTGGCTAGTTGGCTACAAGTACGTTACGGTGGTTCGCTGAGATCGACGGAATCAATCCTTGGTATGCAACTATTGGTTTTGGGCCTAGGGTTATCACACAGGTGTGAAAGACAATCTCCAAGGACGCTTTCCCAACAGCTCCCTACATCTCGACAGCTAGATCACCGTATTTGCGAGGACAATGATCAGTGCTACATCAACTCAGGCAAGTGATTTTCACAGGGGATCGTAGGCCAAAACACGGTGCAAGCAAGTTTGCAGAACGAAGTGTCCGATTACTCATGTCAGTCCGCACAAGTTTCGCACAGGTCACAAAGAGTGAAACTCCGCATATGTAAGTCCCGGCACGCAACGTGAAAATGTACACCTGCAATGCCAAAACAACCAAGGCGATGACCTGTTCCAAGAATGAGGTGTGGACAGAAGTGAGGATGACTCGTGAAAATAATTTAATAGCGATTGTTCTTTTGAGCATTAACGATATAAAAGTACGTGTACTGGGTCGGAAAGGCAGTATACTTTCAGCAACTCTTCTCCCAATGAAGACAATGGATATTTTGAAAGGTGAGTAATCTCTTGTGTAGTTGCACGCGAGAGACGAAATGAGATGTAATCTGATTTTACATGTTCCATGAAGTACTGTGTCTATCATGGGCTACCAAGATTACCTCGCCAATGCCTTTTTTCACGGACTAATACGGCTTATAAAGCCTGTTGAATCCCCTAACTGAGCCAACCTGTTTCAGTGTACTTTTACAAAGTGGTATCGCATAGATCTCAGCCGATTGCAGTGTGTGTGCGGACCAATCCGAGTCCACTTCGAAGAACTAGACTGTCTGAACTGCGAAATGGATTCTAATCTGAGCTGGTTCAGAAATTCTGGTGCAGAGGTTTTAGCTCGTAGAATGTGGGATGAACACAATAGATTTGTTGGAGTTTCCACCAGAGCGTGGTCTTCGGAGGGAGGAAGTTAGGAGGCGACCCCATACCGGTGTAGCATCTTGAATCCGACCTCCAACATTGGTAAATTGCGTCGTATTTGCAGTGATTGCCGTTATGCAAATGGATGGAAATATTCACAGGGCAACATTTTGAACATCAATTGACCCTTGTCTATTATTGCTAGGGATAATCTATATAGGCTAGTAAGTCACCAACTTAGGCAGACACGTTCAACGCACGTCCGTTTTATGTATTAATTGTCAATAATACCGGGGACACAACAGTTTGTAAAAGTGGACAACGGAGGACAATCCACATCGAGCCCCATTGTTCCGACCTATCACACTATGAGACCATTTGTCGAGGACTCCAAAAGCGCCTTGCTAAAAAAGTTTCACTTTGTCCTCGAAATAATGACTTTTGCCCAGCCTGACTGTGGAATAACGACAGTGAATTATAGAAATTCCATCTATCTATTCAACCCCATTCAACCGCAATAGGACGAAGATATCTAAAGACGAACAGGAATGAATAACAATTGCCCAATCTACCAAGAACAAATCAGCATAAATTTTGATGTCTATTCCAGCTATTGTGTTGATCGCCATCCTCAGCAAACTCTCGCGGGCTGAGCTTACCTATGGACAAGCTGAATGTCCCGATAAGGATGATGCCGAGCAGAGTGAACGTCTAGTAAGTTGACGTTGATCATCCAAAGTTCTTGCCTAACCGACGTTTCAGGTACAAACGTATTTCCCTTTCGAAGGAGTCAAGTGGGAAGTACTTGAAACCAGATACGCAGAAGATGATTCCGGGAACTTCAATGTTCTGGTATGTCAATGAAACGGCGACAATCCGATATCTAATCCTCACATTCACAGATACGCGCAAACGGGGCGAAATGTTACACATTCAACATATTCCCCTATGAGATGGAAGATAAGAAACGCAGAGTAATGGATAAATTTCTTCCCACTTGTAAAACCGACCTGAATTGTCCAGCAGAATAAACACTGAATGTGATTTGGAATTAAGCTCCTTCTTACTCTACCCTCCCCCCAGGCCATGAACATTTTGTTCAGGTGTCAAGCAATCACCGATCTGACGTCTTGTGAGTCACGAAGTCGGAGTGCTTAAAACAACGTATACCTACCCTGCTTAAATAGGAAAACCTTTGTTTTCTGAGATCTCCAAACGGAGGGCTGAACAGTTTGTTGACTAGACAAACGAAAGTACCAATATATGCACCAGGAAATATTGCGCTTGAGCACCGTGTACACGGAAAGGAAATGACAAAACCGCAACGAACAGAAATGTTACTATAGTTGCAAACCATTCGCCAATTAGTAAGATATTGTAGTGCACTCATTAATCGAGAGCTGTTTCATGAAATGGGCCCAGCAGCTCTTGATCCTATCTCCAGCAGTCACTGGATTCTCACCGTTCCCAAGCAAACGTTTCATTGCGAAAGCATCTATTTAAGTAGCAATCACTCTTCTGTGGATGTGTTCATCCACACGGAATCGGCTGTCCGATTGAGCTTGAACAGATCACATTGAAACGAGTGGAATAGACGTCAAATTGTGGAGACGATCCAAATCGATTATACCTAGTCAAAAGTGATTTGTAGCCCAGATTGGAAGATTACTAAGAAAGCATAATATTTAGACTGCCAGACGAAAAGTCGTAAACGTTTAAGCTACATGCAAGTAAAAGGCACAATAAAATTGAGTTCAGGACAGAAATCCGGCTAGCCAAACGGGGGAGATGTGCCCCGTCCCGTAGCAGATATTGCAGGGTATAATTAAGTCATCATTTAGTAACCAATGCGATAGTGACAGACTTCGCGAAGTCAGAATTTAAATTTCGCGAACTTCACATAAGAGTTCACGCGAGAATTTGTCGCTGTTTTGATAATATGGGGAACACAAGAAGATGGCGACTAGCTACGCCCAATCCACTAACTGCAACAAACAAAAAACATAAGATCAGGGTTGCTCTATAAAAATGGCAAATCGCTCGAGTTCCGTGATGAGCTTACTCGTTGGCAAAAGCAAACTTCTGGCGCAAAGATGGCATAGAATTTATGTGGACGCATGTGTTAAACCAGGAGAATGAAACATTAATTCAATGTGCAATATAACGGCGAACCAGCACCTATAAGATAAGGTTGATGGAAAGCTCATCGCATGCTCACAGAGCGTTCTGCCGTCCTTGTGGGCGATTCAGATGGATTGTGTTCAGAGTCCAGTCAAAGCCCAGTTCACATATTAACGAGGGTATTTGCGATAAATGTGGAATCAGTAGAGAATGTTTAGAAGCGATTGTAGGGTCATCGATTCAGGAGGATTCGGTGAGCGCAACGACAGTTAAACAAACCCATCCGAGCTCGTTCATTGGGCGATTATCCATAAAAGAGATATTTCGTAGGCGACGGCTACAGTCGTACAGATATGTGCATAAGACCACCGGTATTCCTTCAATCCGAATTAGGCGATCTCCGTTGATAAGCCCAACATCTAAGCAGAGGTAAAGCTGTACGCACAACACACGCCGTGAAAATTGATTAGTACATGAATTTAAAGCGGCGAATTATCGCAAAATTCCTCACTGAAGATTCTTACACCACTCGCGGAAATGGGTGCCAGATGTGATCCGGCAGATAGTACATTTTGCATTTGTACACAAGAATCTCCAACAATCCGACAACATCACTGAAAACTCGCACGAATTAAGTGGTTGGGGTACGGAACAACACCTAGCTACAAGCGGCAAATCCACTCAGTATGACGAATAATAACGTGACAGTCCAGTCAGTGACCGGACAACGCATGCCGAGACTATGAATGTCGCGATCCGACCGGGAGTTCGACTGAACGTCTAGAAGTGGTGGGATCGGGGTTTGATAAGCAAATGAGCAAGGATATCCGCAACCAGATCAGTATCTGATTAACTTAGTCTCTAATGGACATCCGGGTGGAAGGCATTTTAGTGCACGCCACAAGTTGCGGCAGAGGTCTTTTTTTAAATGATTCCAACGTACAGCCCCTTCGACCATCCAACCAGGAGCAATTTTCCTCTCCTTCATCGGAGATGGTTCACTTCAAATGACGGGTATGTGATTTCCGCATTGAGAATACTTCCGGATGACTAATATCAGTCATGACTAGATGTGTGCTGGCAAGTTTGTTTTTTTTTCCACAGGTTGTAGAACGGTGATTAGAAGAGAAATGTAGTGTGTGTATGAGGGCAATCAGCTCATGCTGAGGTTCGACAGATTTTCAGTCCTTGAGCAGATGAACAAGCAGAACATAATTCATCCCTCCATCAACCTTGCCCCTTTGACGCCATTCAGTCTGACAGACGACTCTGCGTACTCTAGTTTTGCTTGCACACTTACTTGCACACTTACACTTAGGATACCATCAAGTCACACACAATCCAGTCTACCTAGGCCATCTCCGGGCAAAGATATTTCAGATTCATTTTGGTGTAGATGTGAAACAGTTTTGTTGGAATAGCTTGTTTTCTGCAGGACAGTCAATATCTGAAGACCACGTAGTCGCTGTTGCCCAGTGGCTTCTCCATGGTTGTTTACTTCTGATCACTTGAGAACCTCAGCACTATTAAATTAATTATAAACCGGGTTACTGAGCATTTCATTCTCCTTGCTCCGTTCACATGTTGATGGGATACTCGTCTTGGGGTCGGCTACGTGTCTCCAGCCCCAAGCAAGTAAGGTCACGTGAACATCAACCAGAAAATTCATGACGGTCTCACATGATTCATTTGGATGTTTGGTATGACAAAGCTTGTCCCCAACCCACCCTTCACCAAAACGGCTTTAGTGTAGAAAACGAAGCTCTGTTCGATACACGTTGATTAGGCAATCGGGGTGTTTGACTAAATCACCTCATCTGTTACTCTCGTAATCCCTTCTCGTTGCAGATTATCATTCTCACATTGCGAGCATGACTCAACATTCCAGTACTTTCTAGGTTATAAAGATTTCGAAGTAAAAATGATCGGATCCGTTTGGGATCATGTCCTGTGATCACTGGGTGGATCTGTCTTGTGCAGATAGCCTTTTAGGTTCTGTAAATTTTGTTTCCGTCGCCAGAGAGCCGGTGCTCGTCTGCAGGGCAAGCAGTCGAGTGATGCCAAAGGTGATAGCTAATTCCCGAGGTCGTCGTGGGTTCCAGGTTCACTGTCCAATGCTGCGTTGCAATTACGGATTCAGGCTGAGCACCTGCAGGTAGCCAGGCAAATTGTCATTGAAACTGTTCAAACTAACGTTTCGAGAATGCTTCTTTTTTAGGGCATGATTTGGACCGATCCACCCTTTTATTCTACGCGAATGCCCCATTAAACATGAGGACCACGTTCGTCTGGTGATACTGTATTTTTGAGTATGAGGAATTTCTATCCGAGGTTTGAGCACTTTTGAAGTGTTGCTCGATCTCAATTCCATAGATCTAGAGGGTTTTAGCTTTCTATAAGCGTAGCGACCGCTAATCTATGTTTGGGCTTCAACTCCAGCCCCACTATCAGATTCTGCTTGAAAGACAAATTGCCACGTTCTACCACCAGCTTTTGTGTGTACTCATTCGTGTGCCCGTGCCGAGCATCATACGTTGGTCGTAAGACAAGGCATTTATCGGACGGAATACGAGAATACTATCCCGTATCTCTGAGTGGTATTGGAAAGAAACCAGGCTCAAGCGCGATTGCAGCACGCTTGGCCGAAACCTGTCATATCATAGACAAGGAACAAGCCTTCACCATCATATACCGGGTACCTCTGAACGGATCACGACTGGTACGATCCAGACTACTATCGATCGCAGAGGCGATAGGAATCCGACTGCTGGATCCACAACTTTGCATCCAAAAGAAACTTGTGCGACCTCTGAACTTGAACTGGCCTACGAAACATCTGGTCCCACAAGTCTGTCTGACATTGACGTCATGACCCATTGACCTACCCCTCACCCAACTCCCTTCCTTTGACTTCTATTTCTCTAAAGTGTAGCCCCGATCTTAACCTTTTCCACTTGATTTCTGCTACCATATAAATTTGTGATGTAGAAGCCAAGATGAACAATCACAGAAAACGAGCTTTGTTCGCTACCTTCTTTGTTCTCATATCAAGCGATCACTTCAATCTCACCGATATTGTACTCGTTTGCCACTACATGATTACGGCGAAAGACTAACAATTCTTTGACTACTCATAAGTAGCCGTATACTAAACTGATTCGTGGCATTGTCCGTTAAATTTACTTTTAAGCCAGAACGACTTCGGCTACAAATAAGATACGTGAGTGCCTGCACACCAGAACGTAATGTTCGGAAATTGAAATGGCCGGAGAGTTTTGATGCATTGGGCCATCTAACTCAAAGAGGCATTGGGTCACTTCCAACGAAGACCAAAGTGCTAGAGAGGCAGAAGTTCTTGGGATCCCACGACACCTTCATCAGTTGATAGATCGAGTAGCCGCAGGTACTTTCTTACACTTCGAGATTATGTTGTTTATGGTGAATAACTTGGTAACTGGCCTCCAAGCTTGGCAATTATCCTGGAAATTCCGGTCATGTTCGGTCAACGGCGGTAGCATGGGGAGGGGCAGATTTCACCTATGACACATAGTTTGCCGTCAATGCTGTTCTATATTGTCGATGTCAGGATTAAGGTGGTGCGGTTTGCAAAAACTTGTGCAATTTAATGAGGCTGACGACACAAGCAACAGTGGAACAACAAGGCGAAAACGCAAACTCGTGCCTGCTGTTCGATTCTGTTAGGTTTGCTTCCGTTTACAGATCATTATTTTTACTAAACAAATAGAAATCAAGTAAGGCCACTGCACACTTCAATCAACTTGAGTTGGACGCGTCGATTTTAAAGGACGCTAGCATTCACTCTTTTCTCACCCTCAAAACCACACTGACTTATCCGAGCGCTGATATTTTTGCTGATTGTAATTTGTTCAAACTAGTTTTGTCGATAGGGACGATTTGGACGATATTTCAGTGACAAACAATGCGCATTTTTAACGTTAAACCTAACTGAAACACCTGTTCGTTCTACTATAATTGCAAAAATATTCCGCTTAAGGCACCCCAGAGGCGAAACTTTTGAGATGAAAGTTTGGTGAGTCTTCCAGTTGGAAGCAGACGTCGCCCTCGAAGACTACCAAACTCTTATTATCTTTTTTAACTAAGAAGCATTTTTGAGACATAGATCTACCGAATGTAGTACATGTACGTGGTAAGTCATTCACCTTGCATCAAATGTCTGTACATAAAGATGGGGATAATTTTTCTGTGTAGAGGTAGACCCATCTGGGACAGGAGGTTCTGACCCTACATCCAACTACTCTTGTCACCGCTTCAGATCACCGTTGGTCAGCTTTAATTTGCTGAGACCACTGCGCCGAAACATTGTGGGAGACCATTGTGATTTCCAAAATCTCCATGCAAACCCAGTCCGCGAGTAACTTAGAGGAAGAACAACTTCAGAACATGAGCGCAACTTTCAAATGGGCAGTCTTTCCCTGAGAAACCGACCTTTAAGTGATCGATTGCTGCAATATCTCCTGAAAGGTTATCACACTGTCATTCAGACATTTGATACATATAAACTGTTGGATGCCCACAACCCAAGATGGAGAAGCTTTGGTGGGTCTCTCGGAATTCGGGCATTGACTGCCCTCTGTAGCAGGACGTCATCATCATCATGGATAGCATGAGACTGCTGTACATGGGAGTATTGTTAGTTGCAAATGTCATGGTTGTACGAGGGCTGGGATAATGTCAGGGTGCCCACACCTAAACAGGAGGACAATTGGGGTCCTCAACCAAAGACCCTGACTCAAAAGCCTAACCGCAATGCAGCGGTGTTCGTCGGGATACGCAAATTCATTACCATTTCTACGGAACAAGTCGCAGGCATGTTCCAACCCCTAACCTGGAGGGCCAGGAGACTGTGTTCGTCAAACCTCGAACCATTGACCACGCTGGTGTGAGAGACTCTTGGAGTTTCACGGGGACATTCCTCAGAATAGCTCGATGGATTACTGAATTGCGCAAACTGTCATACCGCGGTGAGGTCCAGTCTCTCCGGACGAACACACTATTGCTTCAAGTCGATTCGCATTTAGATACAATGTGTTCCACTTCCATTTACTACGAGGCGCTGCAAGTGAACAACAATTTTTGTTTGAATGCAATTATTGTTAAACCCTATGACGGGCGCCGCGCAATTGGATACAATGAACGTGCAAATGAATTTTGTTCATAACTGGTGTGACGTGTGACTGAATAAAAAATGGGGTGACTTCATGGGGAACGAATTACGTCACAGTACAAAACGTGAACGTTGTTCATTGGCACTGAGTGCAGCTCGAAAAGAAACATGGATGCACTTTCGTTTTAGATGTTTGGCGGGCACAAATCCTGCGAAACCGTCGTCAATACACCGCAGATTCTATCGTTGCAAATCGATTAACCCTGCGTCATCTTCGAGGTTTATTTGTCACCACTGAGATTATATATCCCTGCAAGAACACAACTCCCCCAAGAGTATAGGTGGCCTTGTTAACCGAGAGCAACCCCTAGCGTTGTGAGGGAATTCATTAGATAAACATGGTAGCCGTTCTCTTCGCACATCCGAATATGTTCTCCGTTCATCAAGAAGATGCGTCCATGTTGATGCAGGATGATTTCATGTCGGTCGATCTTGGTCTGTGCACCTTGGTGACGTGAAATCGCTGTCCTAATTACAGGTTTATTTGATGCCGTGATTCGGTCGCTCTCTCAGTTCTCGTTCGTGGAGGCTACTTCGTTCAACACTCTGAAAACGTGACAACGAATCCGATCAGTCATTTGCAAGCTATTCATATGGCTTGTGGAATATGCAGGTTGATTGTTAGTAAGCATTTCTCAATTTCTCAAGATTGAATGTAAACGTGCCCAGTCGGACATCATTTCCCAAGTTACTGCTCTAGAGTGACAATCACTAGGATTTCCGGTGCTTGGTTGTTTATTGCATACAAGATAGGCTACCAATCCAGTCCACTGACCAGCTCCGAGCATTAATCTCGCTCTCTTTTCCACAAAAATATCTGAGAACAAAGTCGTGCTAAAAAGCGACCTATAATCACTTCTTCATCCATCGCATCGCCTATTGCCTGATGGGAACACCGGTCATCATGTCTCCCACTACGTTCACGTTTACGTTGGGCCTGCACGGTGCACCCGAGAAATACCATTCTATTAAACATGCATGTTCGGAAGAAACGCATCAATCGATATTTTAGTTAGGGTTTTAGATATTGTTCGGGTCGTCGTGTCTACATGTTACGTCACTGTTCGTTCGCGCTGGCGTTCTGCTCAAAAATAAACCTAAATGCACTTTTCTTTTCTTCCCTCAAGTTTGGAAGTTTTGCGTTTTAGAGGGTTACCAGGCATAAACCCTGCCGGACCGTAGTAAATACGTTGTGTTGAAGTTCATCAGAAAAACAAAGTAGCCGTTCTCTTTGTACGTTCGAATATGTTCTCCGTTTAGCTGTCAAATGAACGTAGATTGCCGCCCGTTTTATTTGGAAGGTACATCTTGGTTGTTGCGAAATGACCTCTTCTGAAACAGTTTTGGTCTGTTCTACTTGGTAGCGCCAAATGGCTGTGTTATTTGCAGTCCCGTTCTGATGCCGGGACTTGGTCGCCACCTTAGCTAACAACGTTCTCTCAGTCTCCAGATTCTGGTTTGTTTGCGGGAGCTTATTCGTGCAACACCCCGAAAACGTCATTTTAAAGATGTGCCCACAACTCCGGAGTGTTGGCATTATGGCTCGCTGAAGTTTGAAATCAGTGCACCGGTAACAAGTCGGTTTATGAGGAACGGCTGTCTGTGTACAGTCTCACCGGTGCACGTCTTCGAGTTGAAGTTTGGCAAACACCGGCACACCGTATTGAAAGAGCGCAGTGATTTTTCCAGCTATCTCCAGATGATCTCGTAAAATATGAATCATACACATCCGGATTTTACTAGGCGGAATACATAATAAATTCTTGGACTAAGGAGCTTGACTGTCTCATCACAGATGTCGATAAACATATGTTAGACATTATACAGTGCACCGACCGATTTAGGAACTTTGCAATTCGCATGAAACCATTTAGGATTTCATTCTCAGCTTTGGAACGACGATGATCCCATGGGTTAGGCATTACTCGTATGATGTAGTCGTACGACAGAATAGTTTTCCGTGGGACAGAAAATCCCTTAGAAAGCAGCCCTAGTTTCGATACATCCTTCTACAGACCCATTATAATCCGTTGGTCAAAAATCCTATTGAATTGTGGGCTGGAAGGCTGGGAATGTTTATGCTTAAATTTGTAGTGAAGCAGTCTTCATTAACTTAAATTCTGGAATACAAATAATCCTTGAATATGCGGAAAAATTAGTCCGGCACAAGTATTTTATGCTGAACGGGCATTGAGTCCTTGTGCACAATAACCGAGGATTTAACGAGAAGACACTGTGGCTCTCGTGATTACCGCGGATTGGGAACAGTCGTTAAGTTCTTGTGCACTGTGAAACCACCGATCATTACAATCTAAACAATTAGAAATCGGCCTCCGAAAGAATATGACGAATAAAATGAAATGTGCTAACAATTGTTCCTGTGTAGGTTTCAAATTTCCCGGTTGGGTTGCTTTACACCCAGAAACTAAAATCGATTCAGAACGCCACAGGAATATGAACATTCACGGCATAATTTGAGGGCGAGTAAACAACAGACGGTAAGCTCGCATGCATGCCCCAATATGTATCGCATAGCTTCATGGCTGAAGATTAATTAAACGTTCCAAGGTTACTTCACAGCTTTTTGTACACGTGGTACAAATCAACATCCACACCATCTATTTAAGGTGGCTAAACAATGGACGGAAAGCTAGTATGCAGGCAACAATACGTGAAATGACATGAAAAGTAACGCATTAACTCCAGGATGAGCGATCAGTGAAGCACATTAAGAATGTTTTTACGACCAAAGTGCAAATCACATGATATGCGAAACGACCGTTAAAAACAGAGCCATATAAGCTATTGTGACCTCAGAGTCCTCGATTATCGGTTTACAAACGAACCCTGCAATGAAACCCGAGAGTCTTGTTATTTAAGGTAGCGTATGAATGAAATGTATTGCTGTCAACTTATATTAATGAGTTAGCGGAAGAGTAGAAAATCATGTATTCGTGAAATGGTTCGCTCGTCGGGACGAAGAGAAAGGTAAATACACTACACGAACAAAAACAGATTCAATTTTCAAAATAAAAGAGCAACCAAATGGAGGAGAAAAGATTTTCTGTCAAACGAGACAGAAACTGAGAGCATACTGTGAGTATAAAGTAGCTTAAAACGGCTCAGTGAACTGGTTATAAACACAGGGAGAGATTTTGCTAGAGTGAAGGGACAAGAAACTGGGTAAGCCTGATTTTGATATACCTTAGGAGATTTCTGGATCTGCGCTTTCCCGCATATCCTGGGCTGATTTTAGCCGTCTGTCCCAGGTCATTAGGACGTATATCGTGTTCGGCACAAGCCACCTGGCGGATCGCGGAAATTTTACTGTTTATGTGGGTGGATGAGTTAGGAAGAACGAAATTCGTTTACCCAATCCAATGTAGTATGCAACTGAATTCCGTTGTGTCTCTTCTGACCAATTGCGGTGGGGTTCTCATTCCCGAGTTAAGGTGATTTCAGGTGCGCCCATCCCGCTGGTCCATGACCAGCAACATCAACCCTCAGGATTTTCCGCATGATCACAGCAAAATATTGGTTACATAAAATACGTGTTTGTGCTATAAATATGGAACCAGCACTTGCATAGACTACTCCAGTTAACCAGCTGTCCTCATTTATTTTTGATTAGAAATCACTCCACGAAAAAGGTTCATTTCTACTAGGTCAACGTGAGCCGCTATGGTCCCGGGTAAACTCCCGAACTCGTTTTGTTTGAATCACACAGGCTCACTTTTCCTGAACAAAAAAATCAAGCAGACGTTATTCAGCGGTTGTTTGCTCGACATCGATTTCGGTGTCTGTGTGTCTGGATATCAAATTGTGGTCGGCGGATCAAACTATCTACGTACTAGATATCCCCAAGGGATCTTCATGAACACTGAATTCATGTGGACTTCCGTTTAGAGTATTGTGCACCCGACCAAAGCAGGCCTGGCTTCTTTTGTGTGTTAGCGAAAGGCTTGCAGCACGTGTCACCCGTCAAGGGGTGAAATAAGCAATGACATGGAGACCAACTTAAATGAGAATTTTATTTTTGCAGCAGCAAATACTAGAGCCTTTTTGTGGAATGCGTTAAATGGTCGCAAAAACGAGGTACCGCTTGGGCAAGAGTGTCGATAATACAGCTAGAAAGTTCACAAAACTCTCGCGCGAATCAAAACATTGGTAAGATTAAGGCATC
>NW_008751947.1:637941-638358 GCF_000715545.1 Opisthorchis viverrini
TTTCTGAAAATCGAAGTCCTTGCTTGACCCCATCTGCCTATACTTCTCACTGTCTGATTTTTGTGCGGATGTCGCAGGTTTGAAACCGCTCTCTTCATCCCTTGAGGTTTCTCCTTCGTTGAAATCTAAAGTTAAACGAAAATGTTAGCAAAAGTGGACGCACAAATAGATTTTACACTTTTATACGAAAAGTTGAGGCAACTGATTCAGGTATATATGTAGGTGGGCCAAGAATATGCTAAAGAATTTCCCACATGCTAACCTCTACTGATGAATGACATTATGACAGGTCAATTGACATCCCTGTGGGAGGTAGAGTTAAATTTGCAATCAGTGCTTTGACTTATGACATAAAAGCAAGTAGCAGAGCAGACAGAACCTAGCCACTCATAACTCTCAGCACTAGAAAAGCATACA
>NW_008751947.1:645977-647475 GCF_000715545.1 Opisthorchis viverrini
AAGAGCCGGACTAGAGCAAATCTGAGACTACTTTTTCTCATCAGTTGAGGATCCCATCCCCGTCGCCGACTTGTTGCGGATCAGTTTTCTCAATGCTTTAATACCATGATAGCCTGATGCGCATAGCCAAACAAGAAAGCCATTGAACGCGCGAATCAGCTGATCTATTGAACACTGACGTGTACAGCCTGTCATATGCAGCCGGAAAGGGATTAATTATAGAGCCCACGTGGCAAATTCTATACAGACCGGAAGGGCAAGCGAAGAACAACCAATTAAATCTGTCTTACTGTGCGCTTCTCCTACATTATTGTTATAGGTTTTATTCATTTCATATATATATACATATATATTAGGCTTCACATCCGTGAAATCGGCTTTTTCGCTGCGCGCAACTGGTCGAAAGAGCCGGACTAGAGAAAATCTGAGACTTCTTTTTTCATCAGTTGTGGATCCCATCCCCGTCGCCAACTTGTTGCGGATCAGTTTTCTCAATGCCTTAGTACCATGATAGCCTGATGCGCATAGCCAAACAAGAAAGCCAATGAACGCGCGAATCAGCTGATCTATTGAACACTGACGTGTACAGCGTGTCATATGCAGCCGGAAAGGGATTGTTTATAGAGCCCACGTGGCAAATTCTATACAGACCGGAAGGGCAAGCGAAGAACAACCAATTAAATCTGTCTTACTGTGCGCTTCTCCTACATTATTGTTATAGGTTTTATTCATTTCTGAAACTCGAATGCAGCAGTCATGTCTGACCCACACAATCGCCCCTATGCCATTGGTTAGGGAGCACTGGTAATGCACTGGTAATCGCTGCACATTCGTCTTATCCACCGCTGTAATACTTCAACAGGAGGTTTCTAGGACGCCTTGGGCACGCTGTTGAGGCGTGCTGGGAGCTTCGATATCGTGGTTGACGGAGCGACCAGGGGGAACTTAGGTAGATTTCGCCCTACTGAGGCTAAGTTGGCTGGTAGCCTAGGAAGGGAACTAAGATACACCCACCACGGCAAACGCCCTTTGCCATTGTATACTCACCGCAGACGGTTTATGTGCAGTGTGACCTTATGAAACAACCGAAGCCGCTTGGTCGCATGGCGGCCTTAACATGCGAGGCACTCTTCAATACAGCACAACCATATTGCCATTAAATAAATATTGCGTGCATCAGTTACACGTTCTCTGGATCACGCTGGATCTGGATCACGCGCTGGTTTGTTGCTAATTTCCGTGGCACTTTCCGGGGGCCCGCACCAATGAGAAGCACTTGAACTCTGATATGAATTAAAACTACGATAGTCGTCATCGAAATCCCTTTCGGACAGAGCGTTTTCTGAAGTCAAAACTCACAAGAAGGTATTGTTCACAGCCCTTCAGGATTCCGGTCGCTACGCTTGTAGAACGCAAAACCAGTAACGGTCGGTGCACATCTCCTAAGACTGCTTCTTAGGTTGCATCATAAGTAACTCAGAGCTGCATGTCGAAATGG
>NW_008751947.1:647485-648644 GCF_000715545.1 Opisthorchis viverrini
CCGCCGACCACTGGTTATATGTGCAGTGCTCGTCAGGCCAAATTGAATGAAACAGACACGTGCATGCAGTAGTTTACTGAATGATATGGCTATGTCAATAATCCAGCAAAGGGGGAATTTCGTAAAGTCTCTAGCAAATACTTATCAATATATATAAAATGGTTCGGTTTGATGCAGAAGTGATGGGATTGCAGGTGCCCTTGAGGTGAGTGCCTTCCACGGTTCGTTAAACATTTGGATTATTTCCTCCTGGTTCGTTTGCTGAAATGTCACACTGAATGCTTTTACACAGTGCATCATTCAGAAGAGTCCCAAATGTGTACTGAAATCCAGGAGAGGCCCGCTTGTCCAGTCATTTTGCATTTGAAACAAAGCCAAAATAGGCTCTGTCTTTCCATAGAAATGATGTGATGAGTGTGGGATTTAGAATGCCCTGAAATTTGAGTAAATTGAAATTGATCGAACAAACCACGACTCTGGGAATTTTGTTTGGAATGGACTTCAAGCTAGAAAGCTTGAATTTCTTCATTATCTACGGCTGTATAGAACCGTGGGACATCAAATTCTTTTTTTAATCAAATGTCTGTTCGCGATATATATATATATATAGATATAGATATAGATATAGATATATATAGGCTGCGCAAGAAATAACGATCTATTAGCACATTAACGACCCATTAGCGCATAAGACTTGTGACCTTCATAACAGAACGAAGATTGTTGCAGAGCTCGAAACCACCACCGAACGTTCCCAAAATTCCAGTCGGACTTACACCCGTGAATACCCTTTGGTACGCCTTGTTGCATGTGAGCTACAGGGGCCACATTTTTCGTGCATTCCAGCAAACCAACTACGCTCTTCAATCACTTGCAAACTCCACTGACCACTATTGAAAGGAAAAAGGCCTTCGCTGCTGACAGACCGTTGGGCAGTGTAGCAGTTACTTATCAGGAATGCTGACGGGAATCCAGAATATTCGCAAACAAATGCACAGCTTCAACCTGATTCACGGCCAGTTCATCCAAGCGTCGGAAGTCCACACAGAACCAGAATTTCCTGTTCGCTTTCCGTAGAAGTGCAACTGGGGAGTTGTGAGAACTAGTGGGTCCTTCGATTACGCCATTCTTCGACATCTCTGGAATCTGTCTATGGACC
>NW_008751947.1:648699-648975 GCF_000715545.1 Opisthorchis viverrini
GCGGGGTATTTCGTGTGAAATCCACGAGCAGAAGCCAAACGGATCAACATCGCCCGCGAACAGTTATTGGCTTCATGTGTATCACATCACATAATGAAGATACATTTCTATCCGAGTAAATGCTTTCCAATGTGGATATGGCAGCAAAACATCGGTGTTAAACGCTGATGTCGGGCTTTCGATGATGATGATTTTCGAAGTAGATCTCAACAGAAAACCCTTTAGTTCCCACAACGGCTTCGGTTTGTTAGCTCAAACTGAACGGATTTCATTAGT
>NW_008751947.1:651306-654862 GCF_000715545.1 Opisthorchis viverrini
TATCCTGTCAGACGAGATAGAGACTGAAAAACTTTTGTATAGGTTAGCAATAAACGGATTAGTGAACTGGTTGTGAACAATGTGAGCGACTTTGCTAGACTGAAGGGAAAGGAAACTGGGTAAACAGGGTTTTGAAACCCCTTGTTAGAACTGAGGTCCATGCATCTGTGCTTGGTCGCTTTTCGTGGACGAATTTTAGCTGTCTTTGTTAAGTGATTAGGAGACACATCGTGTTCCGCAATAGGTTAGCAATAAACGGATTAGTGAACTGGTTGTGAACAATGTGAGCGACTTTGCTAGACTGAAGGGAAAGGAAACTGGGTAAACAGGGTTTTGAAACCCCTTGTTAGAACTGAGGTCCATGCATCTGTGCTTGGTCGCTTTTCGTGGACGAATTTTAGCTGTCTTTGTCAAGTGAGTAGGAGATACATCGTGTTCCGCAATAGCCACCTGGCGGCGCGCGGAAATTTGACTGTATATGTTGGCGGACGAGTTAGAAAGAGCAAGGTATGTTTATCCCAATCAAATGTAGTATGCAAGTAAATTTGGTTGGGTGTTTTGTGACCAGTTGCGGTGGTGTTCACACTCCACGAGTTGCCTAAAATACACATCTGTGCTACTAAGGTGGAGCACGTGCTTGCATAGACTACGGCATTCAGCGAAATGTACTCATTTATTTTTGAGGAAGATCCCTCCCTGACAAAGCTACATTACTTAAAATTCAACGCCGGCTACGCCGATCCGGGGTAAAATCTCGAGCTCATTTTTCTTTCCATCAAAGTCATATATTTCCCGAACCAAAAATTCGAGCAGGCGTTATTAAGCGGCTGTTAACCAGAGATTGAACTCGGTGTTAGGGAGGTGGAAATCAAATGTGGTCGTCGGATTAAACAAAAAAATTTCTAGATATTCATAATTCAAATTAGCTTTACAAACTCTGAATTCGACCGTCCTTACTGTTCGAGTATTGTGCGCTCGACAAAAGCAATGAAGGCGTCTTTTGTGTGCTTGCAAATGGCTTGCAGCACGTGTCAAGGGGTGAACAAACCAGTGCAATACAGGCTACCTCAAATGAAAGCTTCAAGCATTGCAGCCAGAGAACCTGCACACTGGCCACGGATTGCATTCAATGAGTGATCGTGAAAAGAGCTTGAGCAAGCGTTTCAACATACAAAAAAGGCGCACGCAACATTCGGGTGAATCAAAACACCATTAGCGATATCGCATCTCATATATTTCCAGGGTTAACATACCAGGTAAATCGGTTGCTGTCGCTGGTAGAAAGTATTTATTAATTTCGGTGAGGTGTTTTTATGCTGACCTGCTGACACAGAATTGCATGACGTTTCAAATTGAAGGATGTGGTAAATTTGTGCCCGCACGCTGGACAACAATATGGTCTTTCCCCAGTGTGGACACGCAGGTGTCTATTTAATGAACTTCGCGAACGCAGTCGCTTTCCACACTCAGGACACGAGGTAATTTCCCTTTTTAATAGCCTTGAGTACTCAGTGCCCGCCGAACCCTCCCGGGCTACCGGCTCGTTCCAGTGCTGCTCAATCAAATGATCATCGCGACATTGGGTATACTTGTAATAAGATGGACAGAAGTAGCGTTTGTACGTTTTCAGGTCTGAATGAATTTCCAGGTGTTGCTGAAGCCATCTAGGGTAGGAAAACACTTTCGAACATTTTGGACACTGAGAAAGTGTGTTTTGAAAACCGTAGTCCTTCCTTGATTCCATCTGGATATTCTTCTCATTGTCTGAGTTTTGCGTGGATATCTCAGGGCTAAAACCGCTCGCTTCATCCTCTGATGATCCTCCTTCGTTGGAATCTAAGGCAAAGTGAAAATGTTAGGAAGTGCGGACGCGCGTGTAGATTTACTATACATGCGGAATTTGAGAAAACCAATTCACGTACATATGTAGGTGGGCCAAAATTAAGACCAAGAATTTCCAACATGCTAAACTCTACTGAAAAATGTCAATGGTAAAGGTAATCTGTCATGCTAGTGAGAAGTAGAGATAAATTTGCAGCCAATGCTTTGATTTATGACATAAACGCAAGTACCAACGCAGCCAGCCATATCTCTTAGCACTATTTGCAGCCAGCACTTTGATTTATGACATAAACGCAAGTACCGACGCAGCCAGCCATATCTCTTAGCACCAGAATAGCACCCACCTTCAGGAAAAGTAGGTCAGTTGCATCAAGTATGTCCGGGTAATACCCACTATGTACCGTTTCATGGATCAAATTGTTCACACGCACTAGCGATGGGAGTGTGGGACAAACCATTGGACGGCAAACCAAGTACAACTTCTGACAAATGCATCCCATAATGGCATATTTAATCGGGTGCCTAAGTTTTCATCGCCTGTAAAGAGGTACGAAACAGACACGAAGGTCATACCTTCGGGAACGAAAGGAATGCTTGCTAGGCTGTCCGACATTGGTGAGGATACAGTGCCCTCAACCAGAATGTTCTGTACTCAAATGCTAGAGAACCCAGAAACGTACTACAGAGTTTCAGCTGAATTAAATATTTTTACAATGATATATCCTGCAAATTCTGATTTGTTTTCACTCACAGAACAATGATTCGTCATAACCATCCGCGGACGATACCGTACAAGTTGCATGTGCGAGATTCTCCTTAAAACCGATAAAACGAGGTCTGTGGACTTACCGATGGGTGCGTACCAATCGATAATATTTTCCAGTAGTCCCACTGAAACATGAGAACTCCATGATAGTCAAAGTGGTTGTGTGAAATTCGCCGATGTAGTTTAGCCCCACTGGGTTGGCAATGAAAATGAAATGGTTCACAAACATCTCCTTATACTTCTATGTAAAGTACTAAATGTATTTGATCCTGGATAACATTTAGAAGAATCGATATTTGAGCCCAAATTCCAAGATCATCAACTCACATTTCTTCCCGCAACCAAGAAACATATTGGTAAGAGTTACGAACAGCGAGATGCCAAACAGCCTCGTCTCCATTCTCAACAATAATCGCCGCTTTTTCTCTTGAATGATATTTACTGCATGCAGGCTCACAACATTTACGGCTATTCCGTCCAATCAGTACTACTCCGAGTTCTGTTCAATCGAGTATTATCAAAGTGGAATGCGGTGAAATGGACTCACGTAGGGGTAAACGATACGTAGACACTTGCTGTTTAATAGCTGATTGCAATGCTTCAGTGAACAGCAGTGTGCGGGAATATTTCATCCACAGAAATTTAAATATTAAATGCAACTTTGAGAATGCAGATTGGATTTGAGGGTATTTTCATAGTGATTTAGGAATATGAGCAAATGAGTTTCACTCCTTATCCCTTGGAATGCCCTTTGTTTCGACGTTGAGTAAAACGAAATTAATGTTTCACCTCAGTTTAAAAGGCTCGCAGAAGACGGAACTGTCAGTCGGCTGGATACAGTTGGGTTGAAAACATGTCGACCATTTCTGTTGGTTTGTAGACGCAGATGTCAAACAGAGATGAGATATTTCACCGCAGGATACCTGGTGTTCAATATGATTATGGTCA
>NW_008751947.1:658272-660319 GCF_000715545.1 Opisthorchis viverrini
AGAAAACCAATTCACGTACATATGTGGGAGAAAATTAAGACCAAGAATTTCCAACATGCTTAACTCTTCTGAAAAATGTCAATGGTAAAATTCAGCTGTCATCCTAGTGAGAGGTAGAGATATATTTGCAGCCAGCACTTTGATTTATGACATAAACGCAAGTACCGACGCAGCCAGCCATATCTCTTAGCACCAGAATAGCACCCACCTTCAGGAAAAGTAGGTCAGTTGCATCAAGTATGTCCGGGTAATACCCACTATGTACCGTTTCATGGATCAAATTGTTCACACGCACTAGCGATGGGAGTGTGGGACAAACCATTGGACGGCAAACCAAGTACAACTTCTGACAAATGCATCCCATAATGGCATATTTAATCGGGTGCCTAAGTTTTCATCGCCTGTAAAGAGGTACGAAACAGACACGAAGGTCATACCTTCGGGAACGAAAGGAATGCTTGCTAGGCTGTCCGACATTGGTGAGGATACAGTGCCCTCAACCAGAATGTTCTGTACTCAAATGCTAGAGAACCCAGAAACGTACTACAGAGTTTCAGCTGAATTAAATATTTTGCAATGATATATCCTGTGACTTGTGACTTGTTTTCACTCACAGAACAATGATTCGTCATAACCATCCGCGGACGATACCGTACAAGTTGCATGTGCGAGATTCTCCTTAAAACCGATAAAACGAGGTCTGTGGACTTACCGATGGGTGCGTACCAATCGATAATATTTTCCAGTAGTCCCACTGAAACATGAGAACTCCATGATAGTCAAAGTGGTTGTGTGAAATTCGCCGATGTAGTTTAGCCCCACTGGGTTGGCAATGAAAATGAAATGGTTCACAAACATCTCCTTATACTTCTATGTAAAGTACTAAATGTATTTGATCCTGGATAACATTTAGAAGAATCGATATTTGAGCCCAAATTCCAAGATCATCAACTCACATTTCTTCCCGCAACCAAGAAACATATTGGTAAGAGTTACGAACAGCGAGATGCCAAACAGCCTCGTCTCCATTCTCAACAATAATCGCCGCTTTGTCTCTTGAATGATATTTACTGCATGCAGGCTCACAACATTTACGGCTATTCCGTCCAATCAGTACTACTCCGAGTTCTGTTCAATCGAGTATTATCAAAGTGGAATGCGGTGAAATGGACTCACGTAGGGGTAAACGATACGTAGACACTTGCTGTTTAATAGCTGATTGCAATGCTTCAGTGAACAGCAGTGTGCGGGAATATTTCATCCACAGAAATTTAAATATTAAATGCAACTTTGAGAATGCAGATTAGATTTGAGTGCATTTTCATAGTAATTTAGGAATATGAGCAAATGAGTTTCACTCCTTATCCCTTGTAATGCCCTTTGTTTCGACGTTGAGTAAAACGAAATTAATGTTTCACCTCAGTTTAAAAGGCTCGCAGAAGACGGAACTGTCAGTCGGCTGGATACAGTGGGGTTGAAAACATGTCGACCATTTCTGTTGGTTTGTAGACGCAGATGTCAAACAGAGATGAGATATTTCACCGCAGGATACCTGGTGTTCAATATGATTATGGTCAGATGATTGAAGCTTGTAGTTCATTCTGGATTTGTACAAGTCAGTGCCAAAACGATCTGCATTTTACAGCGCCACAAACGTGCAGTATTCCACAGAATTATATTTTAATGAATTAGGTTGACCAGATAAAGCAAGAACGAGAAACGACAACCTTCCATTGTTGTATATGAAAATTAAAACTGAATAATAAGAGAGGTGTGGTTATTTAAGTCAACAATTTTTCCAAAAACCTCAACCCAAAGCTAGTGGTCGTCATTCCGCCTGTCTATAGAAGACATTCCCACGCGGGCAACCGCGATGGCATTCGTGCAACAACTCTTCTCAGGAGTGCTGGATATTTATACTTGGACAATGGAATACAACATTTTTTCCCCTATGTGGGTACACGTCCGTGGGAAAACACCCAGCCGTTCGAATGAACATTTTCCGCAATGTGGCTTTATCGATCCAGTAACTTTCGTTATCAACTAT
>NW_008751948.1:0-64150 GCF_000715545.1 Opisthorchis viverrini
TAACCCTAACCCTAAATCTATGCCTAAACCTAAACCTGACGCTAAATCTAAACCTAACCCTTGCCCTAACGCTAACCCTAATCATAAACCTAACCCTGGTTCTAACCCTAAACCTAACCCTATCCCTAACGCTAACGCTAACGCTAACCCTAATCCTAAACCTATCCCTAACACTAACCCTAACCCTCAACCGAAACTAACCCTGACCCTAACCCTGACCCTAACCCTAAACCTGAACCTATCCCTAAACTTAAGCCTAACCCTAAACCTAACCCTTACTCTAACACTAACACTCAACCTAACCCTAACCCTAATCCTAACCCTAACCCTAACACTAACCCTCACCCTAACGCTAACCCTGACCCTAACCTTTACCCTAAACCTAATCATAACGCTAAACCTAACCCTAACCCTCACCCTATCCCCAACGGTTAACCTAACTCTAATCCTAACCCTAACCCTAAACCTAACCCTAACCGTAACCCTTACCCTTACCCTACCCTAACCCTAACCCTTCCCCTAACACTAGCCCTAACCCTAACCCTATCCCTAAGCCTAACCCTATCCCTTACCCTAACGCTAACCGTAACTGTAACCCTTACCCTAACACTAGCCCTAAACTTAACCCTATCCCTATCCCTAACGCTATCCCTATCCCTTCCCCTTACCCTGAATTTTTTCACTTCTATTAATTTCGCATTAGACTTGCCTAAACTTCGCTTTCTCTTGTCATATTTTGGGAATCTCTTGGCTTCATTTTTCGCCAGATTTCTTGACAGTGTTTAAGTTTTTTCATGTTTAGAATTTTATTTTTCCACAGTATGTGTCCAAATTTTTAATTCCCCGTATGCAATTAACCAATTGTTCTTTTAAGTAAGGACCTTAGCACAGTTGCTGCACAATAGTGCAGCACGCTTCTCAAAAACTGTCAATGTGGATAGACCGTTAGCGGGCGGGAGGTTTTAAAAATGATCAAGGGGCTACTTCTGAGCTCATAAAACAGGCTTAAATTGAACGTGATCTGGGAGGCATTTGTTGGCACATCTTAGGCTACTGTCTGGGGCGTCGGGGCACTCCCGATGCAGGACAAACGATTTAATGAATATGTCAGGCGTATGCTGGAAAACGATGAACACAAGAATCAAACCATTTGGATGTAATGTTTGGCGGTCGCCTTAAACGCAAAGATGTATCGTTCCCGTCTGCTATACAGAGGCTCCACGCTGACACTGAGACAGACCTTTTCTGTAGATCAATAATTAGATCACAGCTAAGCGAAGGCGCGCTGCGCACACTGTCCACTAGAGTATGTCAGGATGACATGACGCGTAATGGGAAGTAAGCGCCGCCCTGCTGATTGCCTTCTGCATCAGGAGGCTGATAATTTGCGCCCGGGATATTGGGTATTACGCCAGAAAACCTGCCATAGGGTGGATCCAGGGAGGTAAGTGTGAATAGAGGCGACATGCCGAACTGCATTGTTGGCGGCAGTTATTTTGGACCAGACGGGTAATTCGAATAGAGTCGGAGGCACAACACTATAGAGATTCCCGGGACACCTAGACAGAAGATGTATGAACCTGTGTACTCTTCTCATAGTCCTATAAATGGACGTCGATTTTGTCATATTACATGGAGAATCCGAGCGGATCTTGAACCTGATGATTCAGTGGCTTGTATAATGTCCTAAAATACCGGATTATATGCAGTGTGTTAGGTACCTACCCAGTAATCACACCACCGACCTGTAGTCAACGTTGAACGCAGTTAGCCGCAGCTGTAAAGTAATTTCCACATACAGCAATTGTTAGACAATAAAACGGGATAGATTGTATGATGAATACCTAACGGAAAGATCGGCCTTCAAATGTTTTGCTTGACTGCACAGCCGACTCAATGTGTTGAGTTTGGCAAAATTCATTATTCAAAAGCGTGGTCGTTGAGATCCAAAAAGCTGTTCCAGTCCCTTTAATTTTGCGGCAACTAATGTGCACTAAGTGCACTCTGCTCGTATTGGTTAACGGTATTATTGTTTTACCTTTAAAGATGGCGCGGCTGCGAAATAAAAAACGTTATCAGTTTGGAATACGCAAATCACCTTCATCAATCTGTGTACTCTGTTCATGTAACAGTGGGTGGCAAGCCGTCTCTAAAATTTTGAGGAGGCTAGACAGCTGGTGTTTCAGCTTGCCTGTTATCAGCACAACATATATGCACGTTATATTGTTATTAAACAAGAGATAGCAATCAAACGTTTTGCACCGTTTAACCTACAAGGTTTCCAGCGAGAACGGGATGAAACCAGCTACACCAAGTGCAACGTAGAGTAGCGCATTGTCAAAAACAAAGTTGTTTTACGCGTACTCAACGGTAGGTTAGTAGTTCTAAATCGGTCCAAAGTTTCTAGCAGTCTCACACAGATTAAGGATGTACAAATACTAGAACGGTGGTATCCGCCCTATAATTGTAACACACAGGAAGGGCCCGAATGCTGAACGATTCATGCCTGCATACATAAATCCCTACAAACTAGAATAATTCCCCTTGGTTGGTCACGATACGAACATTTTGCCTATTGTCAACGTCCGTTGAGTTGGTACGACTGATTCCTCAGCTCGGCTAGAGAGTTGTTTTGTAGTTAGTACAATGTTTGCCTGTCCACTGGCTGTCGCCGGAACGCAGCCCGTGTTACCATACCATAATTGTCCGATATCAGATGCAGGACTAATTTCCATAGGGTGATCTTCCATGGTTCCGTATCGCTTCTTTAGTTGGCAAAGCTTGAAATATATTATGTAACTCACTTCCTTCACTTAAATACTCCGCCAGTTAATTAGGCCACCATGACCTGTCCCAAATCCAGCAACCTACGCAACGTCTACATAGTACTCTGTAAAAGCCTTGATATCCCCCACCATCAAATGGTTAACGGCAAGGACCATTTCTGAGAGTGTCCACAATTCCCGCTCAAAATTTTCATTGCACGTTCGTCCCCTAATTGGCTGCATCTAACCATGATGAGGGATCATTCACGATAAGGAACTACCCGGGTCGTAAAGCGCGCATGAATGTAGGATTGGTCTTGGCTGGTTTCTAGCAACACATCAACTAATCAACAAGAAAAACGATCATTCTCTACTTCAGTGACATTTCTTGAGACAAATAGTGTACCGCAGCAGAACTTTGACTACTGGTGCATTCTAAACCACCAGTGTAACCATACAAACAAAATGAGAAACATGACGCAAATGAATGTAACATATCGTCCGCGCAGTTTTCTCTGGTTGCAAGTAATTCATCACATACGGGCAAAGCGCTCTAGCCGTGGTGATGAGCACTACACGCTCCTCTTACCTTAATTAGGCTGCTGCCTCCTTTCAGTCCCTTGAGAGCTTGCAGTAAAGCCCGAATGTCAACAAAAAGTAACTTTAAAATTTAATTTTTTCTGATAAAAATACTGTAAGCAGAAGATCGACATAACGAAAGAGTGTTAAAGGCTAGTGGTGCTTGTTAATCTCAATATATTCCGGAAGGCTGGGTGAGGCTGGTGAAAATCTGACTAGTGAAAGAAACTGATCGGCCGCGCATAAAGATGACTGGTATTAAGTGAAGTGATCCTACTTAGGAGTGGCAACATTGGACCGAGTTTCATTTTTGGAGAAAGCCATGTGGGCAAGTTCTTAAGCAGACTGAAAGAGTTGGCGAAATTTCCCATGTTGAAGTGCACCATCCTACAATATTCTGTCAATATTGCGCATTCACTATTGCGTAATCCAAATGTTTGTCCATTACAGCTAGATTGATCCGGCTCTGCCACTGAACGTGACGCAAAGAAAAAGCTCGCTGAACACAGCAAGCGCTTTGTCTACTGCACTGCTGTTAACGAGCAACTTAGACAAAGCGACCATTTGTCGGGGTTACGCTGAGTACTTCGCTGTTTCCCGCCCACTCTTCTACAACTCGATACACTGATTCCCTGACCCTTCAACTGAAACGATATAAGCAAAAATACCCCAAGGGTTTTGAATCCACTGGTGCTTCCAACATTTGTCCAAGCACGCAAATTCATTGTCCGCATTCACGCACCTCACAGTGGCCAAAGTGCTGCGGGTAGTGTCGCGTCTTGAGTGTACTCGATACCGACTCTCTTGCGCAACAGTTGGGCCAAGCATCAATATCATCGCCAACAAATGTCATACAAGCCTAAGGTATCCATCAAATTCTAAGGACGTTAACTTGATGAGAAGAGGTGTTTGATAAAATATCTGAGCCATTAAGCAGCCTGGCTAAAGATGCAAGTCACCCGAATCCTGTCAGCAGACAACTCGGCATCTCAGCAACCATTTAAGGACATTGGCGCGGAAACTATAAATAACACGGTTACGACTGATGACCGCATGCGACAACATTACGTTCGTTCATTAGGGTAGGCTATTTAGATTGCGTTGAGAATGTGGGAATATGATAGATATTCCCTGGATTAGTACAAATTCAGCATATCTTGTAAAACAAGAACATTGCTATGGGGATATTTCGCAGGTGACATCATTTACCACTCTTTATTAAATATACTGTTCCAAATGCTCTCTGCCGTTGTAGGCGCACTGCGAAGATAGCTGACCAGACTGCTATATTGAGAACCAAATCAAGCTGCGGTGGAAAGGCATTTGACCAGTGGCCACCGGATCGCAAGGAAAATGAAGAGCTTCACTAATTATGCATTGCAGAGCGTTCAAACAGGTTGTAGGTTGAAGGATACAGGAACGTTGACTAATTGTTTACCTAATCCCAACGAATATTCCTTCGGCTGAAACCCGCACGGCTGCACGTTTCCTAATCAACTTCCTGTAATGCTTGGAAAATTCAAACCCACGAGACCACTGAGAGACTGCTTTTGAGGGTTCCACGCGGCAATCAATCGAATTTCAACAACAACAACAACAATAACAACAACAACAACAGCAACGAACTTATATACAGAAATAAAGTGAGCCGGTCCCTGAAATTGCTGATCGACGACGTCAAGGGTGCTTCACGATTGTCCAGATTCCGAGTACGAACTGAGAAGTAGATAAATAGAAAATTTCCAGGATGTAGATAAAGGAAGACGGAATATTTAACTCACACGAATACCTCACATTTAGATGAAGCGGTTCATGGAACGGCCAGAACGCAATTTTCCAGAGTGACAGTTAGTCCAATCTCTTAATGTTATTACTTTTTTGCGTTCACTCGCGGAAGTTCACATCCGACACTGCAAACACTGTGGATCGTTAGCTGTTAGGCGTTGACAATCGTGGCTCTCTTAGTAATCTTCACACATACGGAATTACCGGTGAGTTGCACTACTCAAACCTACTTCTATCCGTAGGAAGCGTCCGTGCCGGTCATCACTGGCATCTTCCTGGCGCAGGAAAGAGGTGCACCAGTTATATACAACCGGCTGAAAATTTATTCCAAATATGGTTGAAACCCTTCGGGTCTACCATCCATGTGACTGATTTTTTCGGGAGATTGCGTTATTCTGACTCGAATTGGAGCAACCAATCCCCGAAATTGATTATTGTATATTTGTCAGCTGTAGGTGAAGCTAAATGCGTGCCAAGACTATGCAATCTGAAAAATCCAATTGGCATTTGAACAGTTGATCAAACTCTCAAAATACCAGGCCAAATAAAAAAATTGACCTTTTATGCACAGTCGTAGTCGAAACTCGTTTGGCTGAGCCACCAGCTTTTGCTGATGGGTCGCTGATTAATAAACAAATGGCTAAATGATTGCCTGAAGGATCCTCCAGGATACCTCCTCAAGGGTACACCGAAATTTGTGCAGACTAGTCCCTAGGATGCAGAAACAAAGGCGAAAGCGAGATATTCTTCTGTTTGTATTTCGCCAGTCGTATTTTTGAAGGGTCCTGGAAGTCCGAAACAGAAGGCGTGATAATGGCGGACACACCAGCTCAAGGCATGACAGGAATCGCGCGCAGGACAACGCAGACGAGAATGATATCCGGGAGGTGATGTACTAGCTTCTGCCGACAGTGCAGCAGCAATATGTGCTTCACCCACTATCCCAAACGTGTTCATTCCTGAAGCTGACGTGACAATGAACATTTTCACAGGGGAAGAGGATAGCAACGAGTTCATTGATCGGATCAAGAGACGCAAAGTTTACTCCAGAGCATTGCATGTTACTCTGAAATTTGGAGCCCTATCAGTCGGTTGTAGTAGAGCATTTGCTGATTTGTCCTCGCCATGTGACTGATACCAATGAAATGAGGTTGCAATGGCAAATTGTGAATATGCAGACACACGACGAAAGTGGGAGTAGAGTGAGGCAGTGGTCATATATATGGCTTTGGAATCATAACTGTGGGAAAAATATTTTTCCAACTCAACTGAGCAGCGTTCAGTGAAAGTCGGCAACATTTATCATCCGGACTTTAAAGATAGAGCAAAATTGAAGGGTGCACGCTCGGTGGGTTCAATGAAGAGTCATATAGTTTGAAGGCTACGACAGTCTAATTTACTGTCATAGTAATATCACACTGAATAGTGAGCAGGACAGCGTAGAATGTCTAGCATAAACACTAGCACGATATTCCTTATAGTAAGGGGTCCAGCAACGGAAAGCACATTTTTCGCAACATAAACGATGGAAACAGCGTTCAGGAGTAATGTAACCAAAATGGACATCGCGAGAAGGAATGGAAATCTTTGATTAACCGCCTAGGTAAATACAATTGCCTCTATGAATTTCGCAGTCACAGGCACCAATTACTACAGTGAGTAAGCTGTTAGCGGGATTGCAGTTGTATTGATTCGGAATATATATTCGTAAGTCTAATTTTTAGGAATCCCGAAAATAATACCGGGTGGTAATCCTCGCTATACTAGGATAGATAACATCTGGATAGAGCAGGTTGATGAGTCCAATTTTGGCCGCTTCAGCTGGTTTGGTCGGGAAAAATCCAAACTCCTGTCCGCTTTGCTAATGGACCAAATGTGAGTCGAATGAGACTACAACCAACTGCACATGCTACTTTTATTTGACCACTTTGATCCCGATTTGTTCATCATGGATTACAGTAGGGGAGGCAGAGAGGAGACCCTTTGTGGAGTGCAACTCACTGAGCACAATCTTTCAAATACCTCCACTTTGAAATTACATAGACGTTTTGCAGTGGCATGGAGCATGAACATACGATGTGGACATTGTAGGAATCCGGTTCATTTTCACACCGAAATTTGAGCTACCCAGGCTTTGGGCAGACCCATGAAGCAGAAATACGTAACAGTGCATAGTGAGTGAAACTCGAAGTATCCAAAGTTAACACTAATTTTTAAGCAATAACTTAAACTCGAAGGATTTTTGTTACTCGTTAAGACATCTAACGAAATAGCTCGGTGGCAAAATTACATTACGTGGATTTTTCAACATATGTATAATGTATCTTGTTCCGACGCAAAAGTAAGAAAAAATCAAGTTGTGCAAAGCCACGCAACATTGGAACCAATCGCACGAAACTTGTACTCAGATAATTGCTTCAGCAACTGCACAAAAACTTCGAAACTGCCTCCTTCATCACCATCAACATATATAAGTTTCACGGTGTCAGTGAAACTCACATCTGAGTCTGTCGGAACCTGGAAAAATGACCTTGATAGTGGATTCCATTATTCGATAATCAGCGATAGTGAGAGAGACGTAATGACGCCGGCAATCAGCCGCTTATCGCAAAAAGCTGGCGAATCACTTGAGTGTAGTGAGGTATACACAGCGGGTGAGTATTGGGGAAGAAATAATACAGTAATTTGGGGCCATCCGGATTTCCAGGAGAAAGTGCGTTCGGTGATATGAACAAACTTATCTTAAAATTTCTAAATATTCTCACATTAACATCAAAACGGATAAGCTTTAATGTTTCCATTTTATATGAGGGAGATAAGAAATTTATAAAGGAAAATAGGAGTTGTGATGTGTGATTTTAAGACATAAATGCCGTATTCCACTTAACTTAACGAACACGGAGAACAACAAACTGATGCCCACATTTTCGGCTGAAAGTTTTACGTAATCGTACAGCTAACATACACTATTCAGGCTGCCGCTTTTTTGTATTCTGCGCTAGGCATATCTGACATAATGTGGGGAGTTAACACGGCAGCCTAGTGATGGTTGTAACTTGACCATACGTTTAGAGCGAAAAGCATTACGATAGTTTGAATGCAGTCAGATAAAACTGCTCAGAAATTTGCGGATTGCGAATTACATTTCCCGCTCGTATCGTTCTGTGTAACACGAGAAGCCACTCTAACTTTTGTTTCTCAAGCTTGTGTTCGCCTCTCCCCAGGTAATGTTTAAAAGGTGTGTGATATTGGTTTGATAAACTATCTGTTCTTGCCAAGGCCTTAACCATTCCTGTTCACCGCCTTCACATCTGGATCGATATGATTGGACAGAGCAGGAGCTCAAAATGATTGGGTAGCATTGAATTAACGTTGTGTGAGCTAGTTTATCGTGTAAATTACCAGACGAGCCTTCGACAAGCATATTAAAATGAGAGTGTGTATGGTTCCTTTATTCATGGGTCTTGTCATTGTCCAATCGGGCTGCGGAGATAAGTGTAATTTGACCATGTGGTCGTCCCAAAAGGTCATTCAGAATACTTTCCTTGAAGCATTTATGCGTGATTAGTTTATGGTGATACGGTACCATTAACAGTTTTCAGACAAACCCGCAGAGATGTTTGTATTAGTGAATCATGTTTGACCATTTTAACCTTTACACCGTTTTTCCTCTTCACTAGGCGCACTCGAAAATCTCACCCATGTGTATGCACCTATCAGTAAGTTCCCAATTTTCCTAAAATCTGTTGCGAATTTCAGTTTCGCGAATGCTGGTGTAGCCATAGCTTACGTTTTACGAATAGTCGAAATTAACGTCCAATTGAGCATTGGTAACCGAGGGGCATCACCTGGTCCACCCAAGTAGGCTAGTCGAGCCATCACAGTTTGTGAGGACTAGATAGCGCAAATAAATTATTATACGTCGTCTACTCAAACGATTGGAATTTTCTGGTTGCTGACGGATTTCGGTCAGTTTTATGCTATAGGACATGTAATAACCATGTATGCTAATACTAGAATTTGCCGATGAATTTAGTTCCCGATTGTAAGACTTGGGTTTTGATCCAGTCGCTTGTGATTCTTGATAACTCCAGTCACCAGGCCGGCAAGGCACAAGGATGCGTGAATTTGAGAACACAGGTTTCATCCTTTTCCACGCTTATGAGTGAGTAAATTATTTTTTACGAAATCATGAAATCTTGTCCGCACGCCAAAATTTCATAACCACTGGTTCACAGTTTGAAGGTGATTTTCAAAGCGGTTTCTGTCTTCTGAAAAAAAGACGTGCTACATAATAACGAATATGAATATCATTTTTCAAGTCCGGATCTCAGGAGCCTAATCTTGACCTGGGCTGATACACCTCACCAAGCAGACGTTTGAGTTCTATAGAACACGGCTGGTCAAATAAATGGATGAAACAAACGGTGGGTTAAGTATTGTTTTCAAACTAATTTAATGTGCATCACTGACGGCAAATTAATTGCTGCAAAACACGGGTGGTAAGAGGTGGACTATTATCAAAGACAAGGAACCGGCTGTTCCTCCAGCTGTGCACGTCCATTTGTGTCAGTGTTTGAGACTCGTGATAGATGTGGTAAATTTCTTTCGGTTTATCCACACTTTGTAACAACCCATGTTTTTCATTAGCTGCTAACAAACAGGGAACTATAGAGGATGCAGTAGCCGATTTTACTTCCACAACATCTAAAATCAATCATATACTGGAAAGTTTGTGCAATTGGGGTACAAACCGATGCCTAAAAACCCACGGCTTCCCATCAGCGTCTGAAGTGTTCAAGAAGCTTTCAAGTTCCCAGGTATTCTTGTCCGCACCTTGAAAGGCATTGGAACCGGTAGTCATATGAATGTGATATCTGTCCACCTTAGTTCGGGTCACGCGAAGGCAGAAATTTCACATGATACAGCAACACTGGGATCAGCTGGTGTCCAGTGAACGCGCTGGATTAATTGAGTACGCCAAAATTTTGCGGCGAAAAAGTCATATAGCTCAACGTTGCGGAAGAGGTTTCAGCTCGGGTGTTTCGTTAGATAAACACACTGGAATCCACACGCAGGAGAGGGCCTACTCATGTGGAGTGTGTGATTTCAAATCATCTAAGTCCCTCCAGATGGACGCGACATACGAAACAGTGTTGATGAGGCGCCATAAAGGATGCGTAATTGAAATGAACGAACGACGCCGACCGACACCAGAAAGCACTTTCCAATATGCGCGCGGACGTTATTCACCTCGACAATATACCAAAAATAATAGACACACTTTCGTTCTAATTCGGATGCTTCCATCCGGAGGAGCATATCTTGGTTTTTATGAAAGCTGTTGTCACTAAGCTAATCGCAACCCAAGCCCTTTGGCTAGCGTTAGATACGTGGGATTGAAGAATAGCGCAGTTGAATAATACGGTCACTGGAAGGCGGTTCAACAAGAGTGAGTCAGTCGAAGGCTTAATTGGTGGGGAAGATTTTAATGTCAAAAGGAAACGTGCAAAATAATTCCCAAATTTCCTATATGCAAAGCGTTTACAATCCCGCAAAATGGCATGTTGTACAGCATTATTCACACAGTTTAACTGTTAAAATCAACCATCAACGATTTGGCGTTACCTCAAAGTCTCTTGTTCATCCATCCCCACCAGACACTCCTGGGCAATTTTGCGCTAACTAGGCTGCTAAAATGTGAACAAACCTTCATTGCCCAAACAAATTACATTTGGTGACGCCGATTCTCATGTGGTCTCCTAGACTCAACAAAATTTCTCCTTGCGCACTTTGCCCCTACTTGCCCAATTTGAGTTCGAAGGCTGGTCTAAGCTTCAGAAGCTTCACGCATGCGGTCTTTACAACATGAATTGCGCCCCAGCCAACGGTGAATTGTGTCCCCCGCTGCAGTTTGACTGATTTCCCCTGATAGCCAACGTCGTGTTGTCACTTGCAGCATCAGTTTTTCTAACGGTCAAAATGGTGTGATCATGGCCTCTTCTTTCGGAGGTGGACTGCTAACAGCCTCATTTCTATCACGTCCTAGTTTGTGAACGATCGGTAACCAGGTCAACGTTAAGCCGTTATTTTAAGAACGCCGTCAAAATATTAGTAAAATTTAGACTGTTGTTTTGTTTTTTCAGGAAAATCCCGTAATTTGGCTGCCAAATGCCCAACTGCCCAACAGCGAAATGGAGAGTCACTTCATGCTCACTCAGCTCCAACTTAGGCGCCAAAATGTCCAAAAGAGTGCATTCCCGCGCGTAAAATGTTTTTCCAAGCTGCTAGGAGTAAAATATTTCTAAAGATTTATCCACCCGTTCATCCTAAGCAACGCGCAGAAATGTTACTCTGAACATCCGACCGCATCAATCTTCTTATTCAGTGTGGTGTCATCCACAGTTGTCAGATTGCAGACTTGGTTCAAGTTCGAGGATCTTCAGAATTTCGGTTCATGGATAGACGCGCCTAGGACACCTCTTGAACAAGCAGTAGATGAAACGGTTATACGCATACTTTTGCGAAACATTATGGCGCAATTCCAAGTAAGAGAAGACCATGCAGTTGGAAAATATCGTAGGACCACGATTCTGGAAATAAAAGTATTCCCTCCGATCTAAAAAGTTTCAAGGCGTACTCACGTGCAATACTCATCATTAAGTGGCAAATGTCTTCAGGAAAGTGATAATTGGAGGGAACTGCGGATGCAGAATCTTCCACCAGTTGGCACCTATATATTTCTTGTTTTCAAGCGGATGTTTCAACTCAAACAAGTAGATTGTTACCTGGGCAATGACTGGGAATCTACAACCGTCCGGATTATAACGTGCAATTAAAAAAATCTGTCTTAATGAAATCTCAATTGCTTCTGAAACCATAAGATGATCATTGTCAATTGGAGCAGCTTACGAAAATTGGTTTACTTACTTGGTTTACACTTACGCTCAAATAAGACAGTCTATACGTGCTTGCGTTTCCACTTTGAGCGCTTGGAACACGTCACAAACTTCTGGTCCCTTATGGCTTCCACTAAGAACTGAAGGCAGTTTACCGTTATCATCAGTTCGCTTCTTGGAAAACTCCGATAAATGGCCGTGTATTAGACGATGTAATCTGAATTAGGCAGTTACATCCATGTAATTTTTCAGACGCAAAACAGCGGCGTTTCGATGAAATTAAGCGACTCAAACCTAGATGTAATGTGCGACGCAAACCGCCTGAATTATATGGTTCTTGTCGTCCGAGGGTTGACTATTAGGCAAAAACTGTACACTCACTTTGACGGGTAGCAAGAGGATCAGGCCATCTTTCATGAAACTGTCGTTGCAGACCACCGGCTTGAGCGTTTGATCAATCTGTTCAGCTCGTTTGAGTGTATGACGTACAAAAATACTCATTATATATTTATCCCAGATTAGATGACATCGGAAATGTGGGCTGAGAATGCTCCCTGCTGACCCGAATTCACACCGTGCAATTTTCAATAATATCAAGCCGTATGATACCTGGTGTATTTTGTTAACACGTCAGTATTTGTCGTCCATGTCTGAAACACAACCGGCACACATCTCATCACATGGTCCGAATTATCAAGACGGCAGAAAAAGTAGATATTTTCCAGAGGTTTCCATTAATCAGAAACTCTGTAGTGGACCGAAACGAGGTTTGTGTCTCAACCACGTGCTCACAAGCCTGGAGAGTACATAGGACGCTAGGCCAGCTAACCGCATTTTATCAAGGTATACTACGTCGAAAACCCACCTGGTGTTGGGCCAGCAGTCAACCCTGGCCCGGATGGTTGACCTGCGTGGTCGGGGGCTAAATCGTCCTCAACCAATGTGATGGCTTCCGTCAGAGGACGATACTCCATGTATTCCTCGTGGTATGGTGACTAGCACCATTAGTGGGTGGTATCCGCGGGACAGGCATGCCGTGATTTGAGAACGGGCCTAGTCCACTCTGTGGAGATAAGCCCAAGAGTAATTGGATGACGGCTTGTAAAACTGGAATGTTCCTTTTTATGTGTTAGTTGGTTCAGCAAACGTTCATTTCTACAAAGTGATCAAACAATCCCGCGTGCTACAATGTGATCTTGGGCATGAGAACTAAGGTCGGTATGTCCGCGGAATATGTTCTTGCTTTTAAACCGTTCTTCATAAATAGCCATCGGTTGGTAGACCGTTAGCTGGAGCCATAATACCCGTGATCTAGCGAAACTTATAGACCAGCGAATGCCTCCCAGTATTCTTTTAGCGTTTAACAGAAATGTTATTAATATGGGTGTACGCATGCTGCCGTAGCTCCGCGGACGGCGGCTGTAAAAAAATTGTCAAAGTTTTGTAAATTTTAACTAGCTAAAATTGCTGACGAATAAAAGCTAGATTATTTCCGGCGAAAGCTTAGTGTTGTCAGTACACAAGCCATCTATGTCTTTCACGCATCCAGTGGAATAATAGTCTGTCCACTGAGAGCAGGTTCCCAACCACATACGGTGAACCCATTAAATTGTCGCTAGGTTGGAAGTCATGTGTGCGTGTTCAAAGGCGCATAAGAAATTGAACTCGGTGAATCTTCTGCTCGCCTGATGAAAGTGCCGATTTTTTCACCCTATTTAGCGCATCATTCGTTAGACCCAGTTCCACTTGCGTTTAACGCTGCGTCGCAAAATCCCGCCATGGACACTTCGGATTGGACACAGATAATCTGTTGACAAAAACAGGACAACCTGCACATGTGTTCAATAACCTCTCGAAACTGCAGTAGATCACATAGTTTGCCAAGAGTGTGCACGGGGTTAAACCGTAACTTCATAAACAAAGGTTTCCATAAAAAAACGAAAACCAAGTGACTTCCTACTCTGGTTGTTCCGGCGCTTATGCTAATTAAGGGCGCATATGTCCGAAACGCTGGTGTACCCACCGGAGGCCCGGTCACCTGAGGGCGACATTAGGCTATGACAACAGAACGTTCTCGGCGGCCAAATGAGAAGGCCATCATGCGCTGCTAATGCCCAGTAAATAGCGCTGCACGTGACTTCCAGAATATAGGTTACGATGGGCATGTACTGTAGACACAGTTGCAGTTGGTCATGACGACGAAGTGATGTCGCCGTTTATACTTCTTGAAAAATCTTTGTTCTTTCCGGGAGGAACCAAGATTAATAAGGTCACTTTTTCTACCATTGAAATTCACTCACAGAAGTGGTTGCAGTTTACATGCACACTGCTGACTTCGCTTGCGTCTCCCACTTCGCTGCCTACAAGTGGTAGTAGGGATCACTCGCGCACACGCATGCTCGCAATATTACGTTTCAGTGGATTACGAAGTATTCCGTTGATACGCTTAGCGTGCTGCGAGTTTCTGCGAACCACGTCAGCTTATTGTATACATTTGGAATGCACAGTGGATCCAAACGCTAGTAAGATATTTACTGTCACGGAATCTGGTTTAAGGCTTTCGCTAAATTTATGTTCGGCCGTAAATTATACAACACTTTGGGCTTATTCTTGACTGATTTCCTGTTAAATGACTGTTCGTCAGTTAAACCACAGCCAGTATCTGCTACAATTATTTGCGCCAAACGCGACAGATTTTGCCTGTCAATTCAATTTAAATCACCAGCATATTCAGACGGACAGAATAAGCATCACGATGCCAGAGCTATGTAATACGCTGTCCTCCTAGGTATCTCTGTTCGCGCGTTATTTATCACACAAGAAAGCCCGCTCGGTACTGTTACTGAGAACCACCAACTTCTCATACAATAATTTAGGCCTCTGAATTCTGCATTAATTTACCAGCTTCCAGTGCAGCTTGAATACCAAATTATTTGCTAGGTCGTGTGGCCGTTATTTCTACGAATATATCGCACAGCTGATCTAGTATGAAGTGGAATGCCATTAGTAAAGAACACCGACATTATACCAAGATTTCCACTGCACGGTAAGTTCATTTCAGGCTGAAAGAGTTGCCGAAATTTTCTGTGTCGGATTACTCCATCCTACAATGTTTTTCCAAAGTCGCGCGGTCAGATTTCAGCAGGTAAATTGCTTGCCCAGTGAAACTGGTGTGAATAGGCACCGACGTGGAAGGTGGGCAAGAACCTATTAGGATCGCTCCTTCGCCAGATTTCTCGTGTAAACTTTGGTTTATCCCGTTCCATGTTTCATTTGGCCCGGTATTCGAGACACTGATTCCCGGAAAATTCAAGTGACAATGTGTGAGTAAAACTTCCTCTGAATTTGGAATCCACTGGCATTCCTAACTTTTGTCCAAGCACACAATTTAGCCTCTGTGTGCATAACCCCGACTATGGCTGAAGCGCTATTTTTGGTGCCTCTTCCTACGTATATTCGATACCGACTGTCATCCGTTAACAGGCGTCAAATATCGGCCGCATCGCTACCAAGTATAATATGAGACTAAGATCCCCGTCATCGTCTCCCGCCGTCAGTGGAGAACCTGAAGAACAAAGCTGACCCACTCGCGGAATAGCCAGAAGCCATCAAGACAGATTCGCGGAGGCACGCTCGAACGAGTTGATGCTACAAGTTTGGCATGTCTGGCAGTCGGAAGAATAAACACTCTCGTACCCGACCACCTGCACATAACAAAACTTTGAGTTATTCCCATTTTGCCGGGTGCGCTGCGATTAGCTCAATGACGCAGGATACTAGAAAGGCCGTTATCGAGTTAGACGGAAGATGCAGCTGTACTTGACTGATATAGGAGCAGGGGTATCTCAGAGACGGAGAGAGAGCTAAGCTGAATGCAAAACGTGTGCGATAGCCGGGAAAGCGGTGGGTGGATATTGACCTAAAAATTGACAATCTGTTGATGCACCCAAGGTGCCCAGCTGAGGAGTTTGTGCAGCAGGCGTTGCCGATCAGCCCAGACACAGAAGACAATATTCGGGGCAGATTTTCTAAAGCGCACATAATTCGTGGTTGACCAAAAAGGGAAAACTTGTGACAAAGTCTGGCACTGTCAGGCTAGAAGTTCCCACTTGCACTGTTATGAGCAAACTACATATTGGGAAGCTTCCCACCTGTGACGTGCCGTCAGTACAGTCCGTGTTCGGGGAAAATTTCAAAGTGTTCACCGGCACTGAATATTCGTTTATCTTCTACCCGTGGATTGAAAGCGAATTTTGCACTGTCAAACTGCGTTCGACATTACGACACCCACCTGCTACCGCTCCATCCACTGGAGGAGGTCTGTAAACAAACTCATGAGATGTTTTAAAATGGCCTAATTGAGGAACTCAACAGTGCAGACATCCGTTTTTGCTTGTAAGGAGAGCAAACGGAAAATTCCGGTTTTGCGTGGAGTTCCAGTATTTGAACGAACTGTCCGCAATTTGAGTAGTAGCTGTCACTTCGGTTGTGGAGACGTTCGATTTCCGCGGCAATTCCTACGGTTTTCGGTGTTCGATTGCGCCCCGGATATTGGCAACTATCTATAAGGGCGGACGGCCGGAACAAAACGGCGTTCACGGTTCGGGACACCAAGTACCAGTTGGAAAGGATGGCGTTTGGGTTGACTGGCGCACCGGCGCTTGATGGTCCGTTTGACGAAGGGATTCCACAATGTCACCGTGTACGGAGAAGATATCGTTGGGTGCGGCAATTCGGAACAGGAGCTCGCGGTTCACCTGAAGCCCGTGTTGTAGAGCATCCGGGGGCTGGATTACGGGTAAGTGAGGCCATGTCACAGCTTGCTCGGAATTTGGTGGCATTACTGAGGCAGAAACTGGGTCACGGAGAGGTTGGGCCACTGCTAGAGAAATTGGTAAAGATAAGGGACTGTGCTGTTCCCAATTCACAGCGGTTTATACGGCAGTTTCGTGAACAAGCTGCATAATACAGCCAGGTTTCAAGGATTTCAACACGACTGCCGCTCCACTCTATGACTTGCTTAGGCGAAATCGGATGTTACAATGGATCAGGGAGACACACGAGGCTTTGGAACTTGTTAAATCGCTGACGCTGGATTAGCAAATGACGCTCAAGCTGCTACTTACTTTTGCAACAGGCGCTTGCGATCGCGGTGTCAGCGCCGTTCTAAACAAGTGGAATGGGGTTATCGAATATGCTAGTCATATCCTGACTACTGCTGAGGAGAAAAACTCAACTATTGAGTAAAAATGTTTAGCCATCATGTGTTTCCAGCATGAGTGGATACTTGGAAAACAATTCATGTTGAAACAGATCACAAACCCTTGAAGTGAACCAGCTGGCGCGCTGGCACTCCGGGTTCAGCTGTAAGACGTCACGATGCGGCACGTGCAAAAGAGGGAAGACCACATGGCTAGCTGGCGGTCAAGACCAAATTCTAAAGATGAGGGCCTTTCAATCATAATTAAGGCCAATAGCCTGTGCTACGGAAGGTTGTAGCCGTATTTCTGGACGGAAGAAATATTGAAAACGGCGACGGCGACAACAATTGGTTATAGCTGATATGAAATGATATGATATGCGCGAGCCCTGGCACTCATTTCACACGTACACACCCAACAATTTGTTCGTGTTTCTTTTGTATACTCGCGGTATTTACTGCTGCTTATTTGACGACGCATTCCACTCTTAAAATCGCATCTGAAGGCAGATACAAAAATCATGACTCTAGGTAGAAGGGGTCCTGGCACAAGAAACCTTCTAATTAAAGCGTCAACGGTTCTGCAAATTTTTTGCTACTTGAAAAAAACTGTACATATTCTGTAGCAACAAATGAGCCCAACAACATGAGCGTTCCCGTTTGAGCGCTAATGGGTTCGGCATGTTTCCAAATAATATACACCATTTTGGAAGTGTGTTTCTTGATTCTACCTCCCATGGATACGCACCTGTCTCATCTACCTGACACCGCTTTTTATGGAGTTCTCATAGATCGAGAAAAGCATTGAACCTGAATGAAGTCTCTTTTATTCTACTGATCTCACGTGCGGGTCGGTGGTGTAATGACTGGTTTACTAGCGCATGGTCGGGGCATGAATTTTCACGTCTTACCAGGCAAGGGCGGAGAAGCATGGCTGATGTGACTCACATGCCCTACTGCTCAGACAAAGGTTCAGTAGTCGTCTAGGTTTTGACGGTTGATTTACCTGACTGTCAAGCATGTCAGTACTCTGGCGACCCGCTGAACCGTTTTTATGATTATCTACTTGGTTCTGACTTATAGCCTTCCATGCGATTAAAATATTTTGTGAGTTCGCCGAAAAATATCGATGACGGAACAAGTCCTGAGTTTTTTGTTACAAACAATCCCACGCAATTTGAAGCCTCAAAAATCCCTTTGAAGTTGATTAGAGTAATAGAGCATTTTTAATATGTTTATCTAGCCCTTCGGTGTGCTTCTAAATGAGCCACGTTAGGCCGACACGTTTTGCGTAACAAATAACCAGAAACAACAAAGTAACTATTGCCCTCAGCCTCAAAATTTGGTCATTGTGATTAGTGAGGCTGCTACACCGTAATGGGTTTTTGGGTTTTTAATCGTTCACTCTATGTCCGTAAACTTACGAATGAGGTTGTTTAATAGATTCCAGGTTAGGTTTAGAAGCTTGAAATAGATGGGGCAACCAGTGAATAGCGGGACGGATATCACTAGTTACGACAACGTTTGGCCTGTTAGCATACTAGTGTAAAGATAGTTGGCGATGGTTAGAACTCTGAGCATATTTGGCCGAACACGCCGCATACGCGTAACAATATGTAGATTGACACGCTCAAACACAAAGCACATAATACACTTTAATTAATTTGGGCTTTCTGCTTTTCCCAGCTCAAGCTCGACGCAGCTGTGACGAAAAAATGCCCGTAGATTACTGATCGGAGAGGGTATTTTTGACGGAATTAAAACTTTTTTCTCTTGCACACAGCCGCGGAGCTTGCCCTTGGTATGGACGAACTGTTTATGCCAAAACCGCAAACGCAAGCACGCATTCCGGTTTTTTTTTCAAATAACAGGTGAACTCTGTTACTCTTATTGATTAAACACAGATCGTACAAAAAAGTATAAAAAATATACTATGGTAGGGGCTGATGTTATATTTGGTAACCGCAAACCAAGCACGCATTCCGGTTTTTTTTTAACAAATAACAGGTGAACTTTGTTACTCTTATTGATTAAACACAGATCGTACAAAAAAGTATAAAAAATATACTATGGTAGGGAGTGATGTTATATTTGGTGGTCTGGACTGCAATTAGCATTTAATGGAAATCCGAAATTTGCAAACGCTTTGTCATGATCAAAATGTTCCGTTTTCAGATATACCATATATCAAAATTCTGAGACTGCATGTCGCTCCTCTCCCAGCTGTACGCTATTCTAAATTTTTTTCATCCATTACCTACACTTAGGAGAGCACGGCATTGAGAAATACCAAAATCTGCACCAAACATGTTCATCAAACCATATCTAAACCTAAAATCCAACACATGCACAGAACAGCAGAGTAGAGTTATGTGTTTTATTTGATGACCGATAATGACGGTTGCCTGGCAAGCAAAGGATGCCAGCCGTGCAAACCTTTCAAAGGTGATGGGCCGAAGGTGTTAATCATCAGCTTTAAAATAGCTGTTAACTATAATGGCGACCGTTATTGCCCATTGGTAAACAGGAACACATATCCGGACGAATTCACTGCTGCATAAGTTGGAAATTTCATTCCTAGGTAGCCCAGCTGTGAATAAACTGTCCAAGCAGATATTTTTTCACAGGCCTGATGAGAGGACAAGACTAGCACGCTGTTATGGATAACACAAACATAGTCACGTTAAACGGCGCGGTTGCTGGTGTAACTCCACTGCTAAATTATGCGCCCCCACAGTTATTCTGCTTCACTTTAGCCTTCCACAAAACCGCAATCAAAGCGCAGGCGCTAGATGTGTTTTCTAAGTGTGCACGCGGCGCAAGCTTCTTGTAAACAAGGTCGACGCGGTCCCTTTAGCCTCATTTTAGTTGTTTACCTGCACCCACACATGTGGCGCGTAACAAGAAGCTGGATATGCGTCATCATCAGAACGCATTCTTAAATCTGGCTTAATTTATTTTTCTCCTTGATGGTAATCGGGGATAAGCACATATGTTGGTCTTTGATATGTATTTGCTACTAACTTAAAACCCATGGTTTCAAAAAGCGAAAATAATATATTGCTCTAGACGACCCAATGTTGATAAATACGGGAATCGAAAGGGTGCGTACCGTCTGCAGATGTGGCAAAACACGTGAATTTGAAGCATGACCCAAGCATCGTTAGCCATATTGATTTGAAACACCTTTAACTCTATGTCGCCCTTTGTGAATGTAGCTGCAAATTTGCCTGAGCTCTTTGGATTACTAGATAATTGGGTGTTTAGTCGAGAGGAAAATATTTCTATGGCATGTTCGTCGAAATTTTTAAAGTTTTCAGGATACGTCTAAATGTCACAAGGCACATATTTTGAAATCGATATGTCGTTGGGCGTTTCAAGCAAAATTACAGTTCTTTCTCAACCTAGGAATCTATTTTTACCAAATCTTTTGGGTTGCACACTTTTGACTAATTGAAGGTCTGCAAGCATGAAAGAGATGCCGGTTTCCTGTAAGGCTTTTTGAACCATCAACTGGACTGTTTTCATAATTTAATGTTTCGGTTACTCCTAGGTGCCCTTGCTTTAAATTTGCTGCTTCATATTGGCAAAAGTGCATTGTCATGTGCCTCCAACGTGGAACTGCAAAATACTACCAGGTAAGCTATCACAAAGCGCCAAGATTTGTACAAACCAAATGAAGAGTTAAATGACTTGTGCCTCACCCCGTACGCGACAAATATATTTGCGATTTATTTCCCCTGAAAATGTTACCCCTTATCGCAAATCAGCATTCCAGGCAGCCGAAAAAATTGCTCACTTTCAACTATTTTCTAATTAACCTTGCTCTAGCTTATTTTAATCAACCCACTTTACACTCAAGGTGTGCAACCATTTAGTGGTCAGTAGGAAGATTTACTCTCTTCAAACTGATACTAATTTCTCTGAACCCGTATGAACGGCAAAAGGTCGAATGCATTAGATCATGTGTGGCTTTTTCATCCTTGATGCCAACGTGACGAGTTTCTTCACAAATACAAATTAACACTTTTGAGCTCACAATCAGGGCGAGCAGACACGTGTAACTTCGCCGCAATATGATGCAGGTTTATGTGGATTCTCCTGTAATGACTAAGGGTTAACCAACTTACTGAGAATCTAGCTATTTTCAAACGTTATTGTACGTTTGGCGTTCGCCTTATAACCGATGTTTGATAATTTGCAGCTAACTGGCGATCGCCTGTGCAACTTACAGCTACTCGAAAGAAATGTTCACGAGGCGTCACTCGGGTTCCATCTTTAGACCAAAATTGAACAAGTATTTGTACTTTGTATGATAAATTTGCACCTTGAATTCCTCATATAATATACAAACCAAAATAGATGTTGCCATTGGAATAATCATCGACGTACAACAATGGTGGATATGCGATGCTAAAATGAAAAGCGTGTTGTTGAGTTCACCTAGATTGAACTTGCGAAAGTTCACTCATATATCAGGTGCAAAGCGACCAGATTTTCTTATCACACAAATTTCCCGTTTCGAGCAACCTCAAAGGTGTTTACATAAACTTAATCAGCATTATCTATATATATTTATGCGTGTAATTACTAATTCCGTGGTTAGGGCCTTCACCCTCCAACAAGGAAAAGCGTAGGACATATTCTAAAGGTTGTAACGAGGAAATGCACACCATCTATAATGCGTATAGTAAGATAGCATACCAAAATGCCCTTAACCAATCTTCACAAAATATTAATACAATCATCCGACGATCTAAGTGTAGGGTATATGCAACTGATATGATTTTACGTGTTGGCCGAACATGAACGTTTAAATATTCTACTACAAATTGTCAGTGTGTGACGGAGGATTCAGCAGTGGTTGACTCTCCCTAGGGAATAGCTGACTGAAAAATTTTTGGGATTTATTCCCGACGGGAATCACCGGCATTACGCAGCACCGAAAGACCGGTAAGTGCCACTGGCCAGGAAACTGGCGACTATTTATACCCCACATTCAGGGATCCCGTTTTGCAACCATACTGACAGATTAGTTTAATGAAAAAAGGGCATGTCTTTATCAGGATGTAAGATATCTTTAAATTTCTCCGGAAACATCTCGAGCTGTATAAAAATTGGTTTCTTGGTGCCCTTGGGAAAAGCAGTGAATGTTGAAAAGCTGATTTCACATGTGAGGGCATGTTCACAAGGAGGTTTTTAAATTTCAATAGCCGTGTGCTTTTATTAAGATGATGTGAATATTCTCTACGATAACGCATGGAATGTGGGCGGTAGGCTGAAAAATATATTTCTTTTTTTACGACGAGTGATGACATAAAAGTCCTAATTTCGTGAGACACGATTGACTTCTCCTCACATTCTTCCTTCACAACTAATATCCAAACATGTGAAAGATACGGCCATTCAAGCATAGTTTAAAGTATGATTGGGTTTGTTGTCTTGATTTGAAACTCACCGACTAGTTTGGTCAAATACACTCATTGTTACTTACTAGAATATTTTTGGCGAATCATAGGCAATGCGGTTCCTATTAGATTAAAATAGATTAAATTATACAGGCTAACGTCTCCGCACGCCGGATATCGTCAACCATTCACTCCGAATAAACACCTTAGAAAACATTGTGATTTGTCAGGTGTTTGCGTTCATCTCAAGCTCTGCTTACTGCAGGCATATCAAATGTCAAAATTATTTTGAACATTTTGGCTGTTGTTCCTTGGTTTGTTGACATACAACAAAATACAAGCGTATTGTGGGCAGACCGTGAAACGTTCCTAATATATACCTGTACACTGTAAATGTAACTGACGGCTACAGGTTCTAGTGTGCCATGTGACTGCTCAAATTTCACAATATAACAATTTCAAAGCCAGCTGTAGCGAACCGATACTGTCGATGTGCCATGCATAATCTTGCTCTTTACTAGGGCGTCGATAAATAACCTAGAAGCGAGATGAAGTTGTACACTAGATCTGCAATTTGTTCAGTGCCAACAAACTACAGACTAAATAAATTTCCATAGCATGTGCCAATCTTAGAGGTCAAGAACGAAACGACCTTATTCGTGTAAAATTTAACAGTCAACCTGGTTGATTTGGAATGATGTGGCGCGCCGTATCTAAACGGTCGAGCTTCTGGGCATAGTCACCACAGTTTTTTTCGAATTCAACCAGAAAAATCAAACATTACTTGGATTGATTCCTATGTTCACAGTGCCTAATGAAATAGGTATAAGGCGACATGCTTGGCACTGACACATGACCTAACTTCACACCGTGTTCTACATACGCCAGAGATTTCCCACTGCATCACGTGCCTCACAGTTTTGGTGCACCCCTAAAAAAGCTGACTGCTAGTTTAAACAGTGTATCTGATGATGTGCTCCAAGAATGTCATGTAGCAGTGCTCAGGTAAATCAATGCACAGCGGTAGGATAGGTGTTGAAGCCAGCATGAATTTTCAAACCAAAAAATTAGTGCAAAATGCGGCCGAACTGTTGGGATCCTGCGGTGATATTGATTAGCGTTTTTAATTACAACCGTTCAGTGGTACAATAAATCTGGCCTGAGAAATTTTGTATATATTGGGTTCTTCAAAAAGCAAGGATCCAAAGGAGGTTCCAGGTTACCTTTATGAAGCGAAACATACAAATCGAGGACACGATTTCGATGAATTGTCCTCCTTTTTCCTGCTTTCGTCCCACAAAAGCTGGATCATGCACATTTAGAATGTTACTTTCGCTCAATCCATAATGCACTCCACACCGGCGAGAAAACGTGTTCCAGTTTTGGATAAACGGATGAAAACTAATCGCCTTGAAACGTATCGGTACGAGATTCCGATACAACGTACTCCACGTTTAAATCCGCTTTAAGGGTGAACGGTGCAAGACAACTCTTAACTTGAAAACAAAGCAGTGGTAGATTTCATGGAGCAAAAAACTGCGTTGTTACAGGCACTGTGCTTGGAGAAATCCTGAGGTTAAAACGTCCTGAAATACATAGTAACTATATTAAAATTTATACCTGTAACATTTGTCTAATCCAGAAATGAAGTTTGCCGGTATGTTGCTCATAAATATTGGTAGACTTCGACAACGTAAGGAAGTCAGATGTTCCAGGGACGAAATAGCATTTAAATATACATTTAAATGCTAAATCGGAATTAGCGAACCTTTTAAGATGAACTGAAATTTAGACCAAATAGCTTGTGGTAATCCAGTGATTAGATAAACATAGAGATCAGGGAATACGTCGCAAATCAGATTTAGATTCAATGGGGTTGGTGGAACCACCTGCAACTTGTTCCAACTTGCTCGATGAAATCAGCAATTCGTACCAGTTTGGCGGCAACTGTTTCGAAATTTCTAAACATCACATAAAGACTGCTTTTCATAGACCCACTCATACTACTACTCTAAATGGAGAATCGCTTATTCACAACCGGCCTTTTAGGTAGACTTGGTGCGTGAGGAATTAAGAAAGACCAACCTTGCTGAACTTTCCCAACCCGGTAAAATATTGGGCAAAGCGACCAGAAATCCAACAAGTTGGCTTTCTTTCATTCAGCGATGCGAAGCAGAACGTCCCCGTCATTTGGCTTGCATTGGTCTCTTAGCGCTGGAAGTTTGCGTTTTCCTGACGATAAAAACTGACAGAAGTATTAGGCTCTCAACAAAGCGTTTATTTAACACGTGCTCGGATGCACATGACGCGGATCGGTTAATTTTGACTTGGGTGCGCTAATAGTTACTGCTTTCTAACTATTAAATTTAATTAGGTATTATTATCCCAATGAACCTTTACTGATAATGGGCAAAGTTAAAATGACAGTGTCCATATTTTCAAAGAAAATGCCGCGCCTTGTTGTTTACGATATCGGATAGAGGCAACTGAGTGAACTTCCATGTGCGGGATCAATCCAGTTTATCGCTTGCCATAAAATTTACAGGCCGGTTCAAGAACGTAGCGGACGTTCTCCCTGGTTTTGTTATATCATCAAGGACGTGCCGGAGTTGTAGGCAAATTATTTTGTTCTGTGAATTTGTTTCCTTCACCCAGGCTAACATAGCTGCTGATGACGACAAACTTTTCCTGAAACGAGTGTCTAGCACGCTTTTCAAAACTGTCCGTTTCATGTGACTTGCTTTCTTCCATTTTCACAAACGGCATTGGGATAACATATACATACCGAGGACTAATAGGACAATGAAAACTTTGGCTGATATGCAATCTCATCATACCTTCTGGAGAAGAAACTCGAATTTTTGGCTCCCTTCTAATCAAAAAGGCAGACGGCTCTAAATTTTGCAGCCATGTAGCTCCTAATTTTTTTTACACAGTTCCTCCCAACACCTCTCTAATAACCCTCTCAGTTTGTGATGGACCTGACCTCTGTGGGCCCACCCGAAAATTGCATATTCGCCTTAAAGCTTGGTGGATGAATTCTTCAATCCTCGGGGATTTGCGTGTCCCAGCTGCTATGCTGACATCAAATAACTTATTTTGATTGCCTGGCGGGGGGCGCAATATTCCTAAAACCAATCTGGATTAATTTCCGTTTGGCCAAATGCCAGGAAAATCTGTTTGCAAATCGATCACTTATACTCGCGCGACCAATACCCAATTTTTTGTTAAGGGAGCCAAAAAACAATAATTATGTTGTCATTGTCAAACCTTGCGCTAATCATCCCTTGTTTTCGACTCTTTTGCATTTTGGAATTCCCCGTTGAAATCTGGTGGTCAGAGTGCGGCACAATTAAGGACTACTTCTCAGGGGCACCATCAAACACAGGTAATTCTTCTAACGATCGTTTCAGCCTTGCGTACCTCTGCTTCTTTGTCATTTAATCCCACAGCCTATTAAAACTGTGTTGGGGCACAGGTTTTCTATGGTTAGTCTCTGCCATTTGCTACCTTTTGTGACGCGATTCCCTAGACAAAATGTGAACGTGAAGGGTGTTTTCGTTGAAGAAGGTACATTTGGAAATTTTTCAGAATGCAGTTTGAACACAGTTTTGCCACTGAGTAGGTCCTAATTACCCATGTTGTGCACTGAACTGTAATCATGCCGGAGAGCTTGAAAGCCGCTGGGAAGCGTGTACAATTTTATCATCTTATTCTTCACTTAACCACTATTTATTTTCAAACAGTTATCACAACTAAGTTGCTAAATTGAATCTGCTTAATTAGGTTTTGCCAATTTGAGTTTTGTGTTTTTTTATTGAAAAGAATAAATTTCAACTTTAACTCCATCTGACACTCGTGGAGCGCAATACGTGCCAAGGCGCGCTTCCTATTGTTTGCTAAATATTGTGCTAAGCATATTGGTTCCCCTTGTATTCGTTACTGCGAACATTGGTTTATTTTGACACGACAATTTTACCCCGCAAGATCAGAATAAGAGAAGATATATAATTACGCTTGATATTTTGAGGATTTTTGTCGTGTAACATAGCGGTCTCATCTCTCCACTGATTTTGTTCTGGCAATAATTTTGTGCGCTGTTGAACTAGTCATATTCCCTTAAATCCTGTAGCTCAACCAAGGAAGGAATAGTCGACCTTCTAATTTAATGTGAGAAAATTCTAGAGGGAAATCTATTTTTGGCTCATTTTCCATTTTTAATGCAACAGGGATGACATGAAACGGCACCGTTACAGACAACCCAGTTAAAATATAAAACCCTGTAGTTCATTCCAGTTAATCAAGCCCTGATCCATAACCCCTACTCATTAATCCCATAAAAATCAAAACTGGAAATTAGCAATAAGGCACCAGTCCCCACCACAGATTGATTGCTCAGAAGCAAAGTAAACCGACGCACTCATTTATGAGAGGCAAATCTGCCCCTAAATACACGAAGTGGTGGTTTACGCAAGCTCACATCGTCGCAGGTAACGACAGTTCACCTTGTTAGGTATACGTTGCTGCCTTTGAACACACATATCTGGTTTGTGTTTAATTATATGAACCAAAATGGATACCACACATGTGGACATCGTCGACTAATGACATTTGAAATGAGTGCTAGCGCATTATGTTACATTTGATTTTGCAGCCCTTTACTCGATCTTTGTCCTGTGATGTTTGATCCACGAAACAATTCTTTTCAAATAAATCTATTTGGCACAGGTGGTGTGTATATTGCGGAAGTACTCCACAACACCACATCAACGGGCTATTTTTTGTGAGCACACACACACAATCTCTCGTATTACGCGAAAAAATACGTGGTTCAATTGCAAAGATCATAGTTTGCGCTAATTTTAATCGAGGTTGGCTAAACTAACATAAGCGGTTTTGAATAGCCTAGTGGAAATGAACAGGAGGCTCAGAAGACGGTCGCCGGGCGAGGCCTGCGCCGCCTACCTACTATATCAAATTACATCACAGTCAACAATTAAAATTTTATTGCGGATGATTCTTTCAAGTCATCATTTGTTTCCACAGGTAAGTGTTTCTTGTACGCGTTGAGTTCTTTCCAATGATTGTAAATCACTTTGCCCCTTAGACTTAAAACGAGTCACATTCTCTTATTGGTTGTTTGTTTCTTGTGATTTCGTTTGCTGACAGACCGACAATTAAATTGTGCTAGTTTAAATCCACAAGAAAATCTGCTTCGTTTTACCTCTTGTATGATTAATTGTCGGGTAGCATCTGAAAAACAAAACCCGATAAAATGTCTATGCTTATTTGCATCCACAATGGATACCGGAGCCGATCCAATCTTAATCTCTGACAGCCCAAACTTCCAAGGCATATTTACCGTGTCAAGGCATGTTTCGAAGGGTTTGAATAAGCAAAATTTCTTTCTTTTATACAGGTTTAGTGAAAGCTACAGGATATTTATCACCTTATATTGTTGTGGGCTATCATATTCTGCAGCTCATTAACCTATTTTGATTGTTGTTCCTCTTTTCTTATCTAATCTTGTCATTTGGCTTAACGTGCATTGCTGTTCGTCAAGCAACTAGAAGTAGACTAATAAAAAACGCTACCTGTTTTTGACCTCAAGCACACTTTCCTCACCTACGCTAAGGCGTTTATGAACAGTTTTAATTCGCTGATAACGACGCTATTCCAAAATCCAATAATGTGGAACCTTTCTGGTAATGTGGTGAAAGTTATTCGTGTAAATTTGACCATGTCTTTCAGCCAATTTACTGAAATTTTGGGCAGAATTGCTACACTTGGTGTAATTCTCTCTCCAGCATTTGGGAGGTTCCGGTGAGTGTTTGCAGAAATAATAAGTTAATTTCTAGCGGAGCGTCAAGAGTCAAAGAAGAGTCATACCGTAGCTGGAAACGGGAGCAAATTTTTCCATCCTTATAAAAACTGCGGGATGAAGCACGCCGTAGCGTGTTTCACAACAAACGGGCATTACGAGCACCATTTTTAGGGTGTTCTACATTAACTTCCACATAGATATTATGACTAGTCTTTTTGTATTTGCTTGTGAGAGCCGTGTAAACCTCAAATCACTCCGCGATGCCTTGCTCACCATTGTTTAAGGATTGAGGCAACAACGGCTTCATGGATACTTCCACATGATATTATGACTAGTCTTTTTGTATTTGCTTGTGAGAGCCGTGTAAACCTCAAATCACTCCGCGATGCCTTGCTCACCATTGTTTAAGGATTGAGGTAACAACGGCTGCATGGATGCATTCAAAATTACTGCGTATTTGCATTTAACGAAACCGCAGCCGCAAATTTGTCAGGCAGCTAATGTTTTCATCAGTGGATGCTCCCGTTATTGCGATGATAAAAGGATTTGAGGCACATCACTTAACTATGAAAATTCATTGACAGTTTGTTTTACAAATCAATCCCAGGATCTGTTTTGTGTAAAGCACGATGAATGTTTAGCGATTGAAGGTATGTGGGGTTCTATCAAAAAGAGTGCATACACTTGCAACTTACAAATAACGAACAGTGCGTACAAAAATGAGCATTATTTATAAGTCGGCTTTCATTTTGATAACGCAAAAATTCTGCAACACGAGTACGCTCAAAAAGTCACCTTAACTGTGTACCAGTTGATAATCTACAGCAAACAGTTGCAAGCGTTCACTTACCTAGGCGTTGATGCTTGAATTGGCAATTAACTGACCGGAAATTTCATCAGATTTGTTGAATTTGTTATTGACAAATTAAGGAGATTCATGAGTGAATCCTCTTGTTTCTAAAACACTATCCCCGTAAATCGAACGCGTCGATATTGCGTTTTTGGTGTCTTTAAAACTGAGTAACATTCCTTACGTTTGACTACCGTAGAAGATTATATGCGGAAAAAAGTGCCACGCAGCTACATTTTACATCTAAAATGTTTTAGTCCATCAGGTTTGTTAAAGTTGAAAATATCATGTCGCAGATTGTATTTAAAAATTAATCGCTCCAGCGGAAATTGTAGTTTGGACCTAGTCTTGGGACTCTGTGTTCAGCAACAGTTCAGGAAAACTTCAGAATTTATCAGGGATTTACCCAAATAAACTGTTTTTAATTAGCCAAGCTTTGCGTCTCAATAATGGTTAAGCAACACTGAAACATCCAGTTAAAGAAAGACTCGCAATGGACGCTCTGGTGACCTAGAATCATTACACACTCACACAAAATGGTTACACACAAAACCACATCAGCTGAGTGTGATGCCAAAAGATGTGACGTGATGTGATGTAATTTTCGCGCGGCGAGTTTATTGAACTTCAAGGTGTTTTTCAGAAACGAACATGCCCAAAAGTGTACAACCCCTGGGACGAAATGACGTCAACCAGCAGTTTACCCGGCTAGGTATTGCGTTTACTTAGAATAAGTTTATTGAATTCTAGTATCAAGTTTGAATGGTCGGTTTGCGTACAATTTATTGCGGTTTGCTTGGGAAAGCTGCTCAAGGAGAGGCTAGTTATGTGTTTGAGAAAAACGTTAACTCAAAAGCGCACACATTTATTAAGATGAGTTGGCACAGCTTGCACCCTCCCATCCAATGTTAAGTGTCAACTTGTTGGTGTTTAAACAAAACCTTTGGAACCGCTGCTTAAGCGAAACGTTATTTAACGTGACAATATGAAAATCGCCGAAAAGCGTGCAACGACGACTTGGGGGCGATAAATAACCTACAGAGCTTATCCACTACATTAAGAATCAACGTTTGGGCTGACTAGTGCACTGAAATTACCGACATCCTTTTATAAAAATTTACTTATATTCTATTGGGTGGGACGCACATCGTTCTGCTGAAGCAGAACAGCTTGTGTGTTAGAAATTCTTAGTTCAATTTTATGACTCGGAATAGTTGTGAGCTGGGATTATCAGAAGAATAGACTTACATATGCATCCCGCGTCTTCACCGCACCGGCCTAAGCGTAAAGGTACAACCAACATCAAGTAAGCGCGACATGAGCAGCTATTACTAATGTTTTTGGCAGAAGGTAAGCTCAGTTAATAGTCTTTCTACTCGCTTTTATAAGCACTAACGCACAATTTCGGCAACAGATCTTTAGGCAAGCTCCGAAACGTTTATGCAATCACTGAGTAGACTCACGAATGCAGCGCTGGCGAGCGGCCTTAACACAATTTTCTGTAAATTGGCGTTACCAAATGCAGAGATATAATGTTGGGGTATCCAAGTGGTTAAGACATCTGTGTCGTATGTCAAGTTAGATTTTGCTATCCTATAGTTGTGAGCGCGATAATTCACCTCCTCAAAACGCGACTTAGAACGGAGTGTGTTTATTTCTCTTTCACATGAGATTCGAGTAAAATTAATAACAATTTATTTGTCATCCTTCACTGCCACTGAACTTTCAGAGCAGAAATATCGGCAAACCAATAGTTGACGTACGTCTTCTTCCAAAATTGTGTAAATGTTTGGCTACAAGGCAAAAACCCCATCTTATGTAGAGAGATGCACTTTCAACTTTATGTTTACCAAAATGAGGCAAACGCTGCACGAAAATTAAACGGACTTCCACAATGTTGAGTTGCACTGTAGCGTTGAGTAGCAATCTCAAATTGAAATGCAATTCTGGATCGATCTGCGTTGCCCACTTTAATCTTGCGGTTGAGCGACATACACCGACGTTGAAATTATCTTCGCATAAACAGTGTGTTCATGAAGCAAGCACAATAAATGTTCTGGTTTACGTGTGCGTCAACCCTCACAACATTTGAAACTCAAGGTGCTGGTTGCAACCAAACTTGTTTGCCTCCAAATAAGTATAATCTTGCCCAAATACTTCGCCTGCATGGAAAGAAACTCCAAAGTAAAAATGCCAGGGACCTTAGGCTGCACTTTAGGGTCCTGACCTCACAAAGTGTGAAATTTATAGTGACTTTTGTACACGTATATTCCCAAGTATACTACGTGTTCCAGTTGTTTTCTAAAGGCTTTGACACCACGGGCACGCGTTAAAAATTTAGAAAATGGAGACATATTTTGGGACCTTTTTATTAACTGTGAAGTATAAATATTTAACTCACAGAAACAACGATTTTTCTCGTCCTCGTTACATTTTTCTAAATAAATCGATTTAGTTAAACGTTTGCAGTAATTTGGTTGATTGCATTTATTTAGAAAACATATAAGATGCCCACGATTGTGTGCCAAACCAAAAGTAAAGGCACTTTGAGGATAATCCCACAAATATTGTTTTTTAGCCGTGGCACGTCAAAACGGAGACCACGACAAAAATAAACCTACCACAGCAATCGTCCATTTCTGCAATTTTCGCAGCTGCAACGCAAAAATTCGATGCAATGAAGCATTTCAAGTGTCAACTGATTAAAACGGAGTGGTGTTTTCAACGATCATGTAAACCTTCGAATATGTGCATCTTATATCACAGGAACCTACTTCCCCCAGCGAAGACCTAAACTTTACTTCTTGTTCGGCTCGCCAATTAAGCGCCACCACCAGTTACGGAATTGGGTATTGCTAGGAGTGGGGCGAAATATATCAGAATCACAATAGTTCAGCAAAAATGTACTAGGATCTTTACTGGCCCCAGCTGCATTTTTTTTCAAACGTGTTCCAGGCAATATGCGAGGAATGTAGAAAATTAGATGTACATATAAAAACTTACGGTCTTCTTCGCACGGATTATCTGCGCAGAGCTCTATTTGCGTAAATCCAGAGAAGTAACATGACAAATCTTCATAATTTCATTTTGTTCAATACGACCCGTTTATGCGTAAGGTTTGGGTGGTAAATTGGATGACAGCACACAATACCGATGCGTGTACGCATCGGAAAGTATTTCATAATAATTCGCGGGGCAAGAGGCTACACACAATACTGCGTGAAGCTAAGAAAGTGAACAAATCCCAATGATGAACACAATTTTTGAATCAAGAATTGAGCCACAGAAAGCGCCAAGTGATTGTATGTCCAAGAAGGAGAATGAGCCACACAGTCACTTAAGTCTCAGCTCATATACCCTGAAGTATTTTGCTGTGATACGCAGCCCAATATGAGCAAGAAATAAATGTCGTTAAATACGAAAACAACACAGACCCTATTCTTGGTATTTCTATTACGCAAAACCGTTACGATATATGCCTACCCATGCACTGATCATATTCAGGAATACTGTATGTCATGATTCGTCCAACTGAAAGTAGATTAAAACGGTTTGGTTACGCGGAGCACCTCGGAAGTTTGTTAGGCTGTCAGTAAAATAACGGAATTTGTGTGCCGGAGGACCAGTACAAGCTTACCTTACAAAGGTCCTATAAGCACGATATATTTAAGCATCAACATCCTCCTTTGAAAACTACGACGGCTTGTGGCATCTTCGCAATTTATTGTGCTGTGCAACCTTGACAATCCGGGCTGTTATATAGTTGGTTTATCTCCGTTGCTTAAATTGAAATTTCCATTACCTGGGCTGGAAACAAAATTAGCATGCCCATTGTAATTAGGACTAGGCGATCAAGTGTGTTGCTTTATGTGACTTGAGATATGGTTAAACACTAAATCTTGTTTCACCGACTTGCGATTCTCAACACGAAATACAGTTGAGTAAAAATGTGCAGAAAGAAGTCTGGGTTTTCCAACACACTTAATTTGGGCAGTACGTTCGACCGCCAAAAGAATTCAGGTTTTTGCAAAGCAAACGCATAAAAAAGTTCACGATGATATTGGAGGAAATGACGCTTTATTTGTTGGTTATCCTAATGAAAGTTGTGATAAATACCGTTTCCCTCGGCGTGGCGTATCTATCTGCTTAAGTCCTCTGGTTATATGGTTGCTGTATTTTAAAGGGCCCTGGTTTTGTTGTTAAGGGTTGAGAATGCTTACTTCATATTTTTCGGGGTGAAAACTGATTCGCCATTCCGATCAAGCGTTTACACAACAGTTAAAGAGTAGCTGAGAAGGCGATATCGGTATCGTTCATGGTGCAAATTATTATTATTATTGTTCGGTGTAGTGGTGGAACTGCGGATGCTCTGGACACACATTTCCTCTTTACTATAAAGCTTCATTTTTAGGTCAGCGAACTCACATATTTATTTATGGTGACAATACCATAAAACCTGCTAGCATTTTGCCATCCAGCACAAATAAAGACGAATTTCACCCAACGAAAATCGGATGTTTACCTCTGACAAACGTCTACTGACGAACGGCGAGAAAACGCTTCTTGTTGCAATTCCGCTAACCACTGATCACTTTCCGGCCGTCATAACTGCAAAATAATGCTCCGTATTAGCAGGTTTGGAAGAGGAAGGTTTTTTTGGCAACAGACCAATTGGTAAATATTGAGCCTGTCTTGTGAAGCACGCTTGCTGTCTAAAAAACAGAGTAACCTTTGAAGCAAATAAACAAGAAAACTGTGTTTCACGCGGGGCACCAAAATGTACCTGCCCTGATAGAGGATTTCAAAATGTGATCACGAACACGTGCCTACAATTCGCATTCAGTTGGGAAATAATAAGGTCCCTGGTCTCACTTTCTCCCAAAATCTTTTCCAAGGTTTATAAAGGAAGACCCCGAGTAAAGATGTTTGAATAGAGAGCTCTCATGTAATATTGCCTGCAAATCAGTTATAAAAACTGTAGCAACAAGATATCAATGTGTGTGCCAAATGCGAAGCATTTTATCGTGAAACTGCTTTATTGACAGATTTATTTGGATTATTTAGGTTTCTGGGTCCCCGGGATCATTTTGTCGGTTCAGAAAACTTTGTTATTTTCTTGGTATGTTAATATAGAGGGCCTACATATTTCATGTTTTGTTTTGAGATTATATCGAAACGTTGATCAGTATTTCTGATTTAAAACTTATTTAAACCAAATCATTATGTGATATTCTAAACAAGCCTGATAGTGCGTGACAAATGGATTGAATAAATTAAGCTGCGCGCATAAATATCAGTATTTTATTGCCTGCTCATTTTTGCTTGAAAGATCGTAACAGCTCTAAGTATTTTTGCGCGGGTAATTTGTGTAAAATGGGACCTATTATGTGCACCAAAGTGAATTCGCAGCAATCCTATGTTTTGTAATGCATCTTGCGCGACTGACATTGTTTGTTATCTTGTCTCAAACCGTCTTCCAATATTTGCGCAGTTATGTGCCGAAAACTCGGAAAGTGGTTGTACCTGAACTCAAACACTGTTAACCATCTGCCGCAGCCCACATTTTGCTTGGTTCACATACTAGTCCCTGACGATTTGGCTTACAAGTACAAAGATACTAATGAAATTGCTTCGGAAATATAACGAACGGTACGCCGACTTTTATTTTACGTTTTCCATTTCTCTTCTGCCAGCATAAATTCAGGTCATATTTTGCCACCCATAACCTCCTTCCGCCGCGCCAAATTTCGCTTGTTACACTCTTGTATTAATAGTCGACGGGTATTAATTACAACATTGTTGCTGTTCTTGAACGTCATTCAAAATATTGATAGGCCTAAGAAATGCATGTTGTTTTTATTCATTGTACATGCCTGAATATGTAGATAATGCTTCTTCTGAAATGTTAAGTGAGACCATTATGCCTTTAAAACCTTTTCGTTGTTCGCCCCTTTTCCCCAGCATTTTTCTGAAATTTTTCCTGTTATTCATAGAACTACACCAATGCATTTTTGATACGGCACAGCTTGCAATGACCTATAAATCCCACAAGGGGACACTGAAGTAGACAGTCGCAAATCAACTAGCCCCAGTAATGAAACGCGCGGTGAGTATGTTTTCGACATACTTCTAAAAGGAAAGGAGCTACACGTTTCATAACACAAACCAGAGGAGCAGCCTCAAGTTTATATGTGGAACAATTCTAAACATACCTCGTTAATATTGAGGATAGCTGGCCAAGCAGAAAATATTGCAATTTTGCACTCAATCCGCAAGGGATTGATTTCTAAGTGCACATAAATTCGTTGCATGAAGAATGGTTTGTTTTATCAGCGCTGTAATATAAGACATGTGCCTTCGAGGGCATGCTTAGCTTAACAATCAGGTGATAGCCTGGGCGTGTAACGAATAGCTAGATTAGGCCTCGTTATACTGGATGCTGCGAGCAACAATAACGCACGGCGACCAGTAACTAATCGCTCCCCAATTCGCAATTTTAGTTAAGAACACTAGCATGGCATTAAATTAAATTACCCCGCAAATGCTACGGAGCACGTTCTTGTTCTAGTTTCGTCCAAAAGAAAACTTTCAAGGATTAACTTTTGTGATAAGGGATGTTTCGGATTACGATAGCTGGCTTATTTTTACCATACAACAAAGCATTCGACAGCCACTTTGAATGGTGCCTTCTTTGTGCGTACCTCTGCGGAAAAGTATTACGAGTAACCAATTGATTAACCGGTAATCTTGTGTCATGAGCGATTAGCGGGCAGCTTAATAATTTATTAGTTCTTGGGGTTTATGATGGCACCGTAATCAGTTATGCAGCATTTTTCTGGAAATGAAAAAAAATGTTTATTTCTACATCAATGAAGCTCGCAACTTATTTATGACAAAACGGTATTCGAGACAATCAGTCACGAAATTTAATCACACATTCTGCATCGCGTTGTAGCTTGAGGGGGGTTGAATAGTAGTTGGCTATATGGGTTTTGCTCTATCCCCTAGCTTTGCAGATGGGTTGCACTAACCAAGATAAAGAGAAAGGTCGCAATTAACGAGCTGGAGAAATACGTGAATTTAGTCCTCTTTCCCGCTAATAAGTCACGCTTGATGTTCAAAACCAAGAGGGAGCACTTCGTCAGCAAAACCATAGCTCACGTAAACAACGTGAATGACAGCGACCCCTTCTTATCCCACTGACTGGCAAAAACAGAAATTTGCATGCAAAATAACCAAAAGCGCAGAAATCATTTGAGCGCTTCGGATTATTAGGGAAACGCACTTGGGCTCGCCTACATGGACGACTAATGTTACGTTGGGACGCAATTTACGACGCCAACTCATCCAAAGGTCTATAAAGAAGATGAAACGTATCGTGTGTGATACACTCGCGGATGAAGCGCAACTATCAAAAATCGTTAAGGTTGACTCACATCGACACAAATCTGCAAACCTGGATTACACTCGAGTCAATACCAGCAAAAGCTTTGAGGGTAACCGGGTGTCAAATAAACTACTGAGAAAAGCAAACTCCTGCAAATTGATCATCTAATTGTTGGCCACGTGTGGTGATCAACGATAACTGCCGTGAATATCTACGACGAGCATCGCCGAACCTTCGGTTTTGTAACTTTCGGGTAAAACTGAAGCACTAAGCGCTAACGCAATTGAATGCCAAACACAACATTTATCGTTAAGAAGCCCTACGTAATCTACACCTGTGTGGGCATCACAATCGATCTGCGCACTGCTTATCACCGACTCGACTAAATCGTCCAAATGCTAACGGGTTAAACAGCTTGTATTTTAATTACCGAACAAATTTAGCAAGTATTGGATAGCCGTTGATGTTCCTGTTGACTTATTGTTCTGTAGATGCCGTGTCCAAATGCAGTTTATGGTACAGAGTTAACCAGCGAGCTCTCTGAAGTTGGAATTAAAGTTAACAATGTATGCTACCCCAAAATTATTCCCTTTTTCCAACTGAAATATAATTGTCTTCCAGATTGTCCTAATTTTATTCCATTGAATAATTCTACAAGCAGGCGGATTTCTCTCGTAATTATAAAACTAAATGGACAGAAATTTAAACACGTGAGCTGGCAAGTAAGACAGCACAACGCCTGAATTGCTTCCGAATAAATAACTGATATTTTACAATGAATTGAAGTCCGGCGCTTTGGATAACACTAACTTTACTGGCTTCAGGACTAGAAGCAAACTCAATCCTCAATATTACTTTTGTTTTCAAGGGCTCAGAGCTTCACAAATGAGTCTGAGCACATCAGTGAAAACTGTCTAGCGCGACAATAGAATATTGTTCCGTTTCCAATGTGATGAAACATGCAGTAACTTAGAAGGAAAACTGTTCTTCGAAACTATTTTATTTTCATGGTTTTTGGATAATTTCGAATTTACAAAATATTAATTGCACGCTCGCGTGACAGCCCCAAAACTGTCTTCCTTCTGCCCTGGCGTCCGGTAACTCAAGAGACAATGTAGAGATACAAGGCCTACAACATTGCAGATGCACCAAATGCAACGCCAAATAAGAGCATGATAAAAGTACCTTTTACCATGCCACCTCTTCTACTCCATGTATTAGCTCTTTAAGTATTTGTTTGATCTGTTGCCCAAAGCAATTTAACCAGTGAGTTGTGTACCCGATTTGCACTATCATATCTTTCCGAAAACACAGATGAAGTTTAAAATTTCATTTAGGTTCCTTATGGCCGACATTGGTTTGGCGGGATTACAGAGCAAAACATGCAGCAAAAGACATTAGCCTGAGTCAAAAGAGTTACAGCAGTCATTTATTAAGCTGTTGGTTACCTGTAATATAAGAATGCAGGCTGATCTGCTGAAAAACTCAAAACACTGTACCTTCGTGCAGCCCAAACCTGGCACTGAAAGTTGAGCACACCAATAAGTAGGCCCCTGATAGCAAGGCAAATAGTAGCACGACAAACCATCTTATGATATGTAAATTGTTTTGAAAAATTTGGCCTTAGTCATAATCCTCGAATCTTTGAGTTTTAGGGAGTAAGAAAAATTAATGGTATTTTTGGTTTTTGGACTTAACTATGAAGTTAAAAACACACTTATCAATGCACACTCTGCACTTATTGCGCTTTTCTACAAACGCGCTTAAAGCACCACCAAAAATATTCTACATTAATGTGTCAAATTGTAGCATACTCACGTTTTTGTTTAGTGCGTTGTCAACCCTAAAAAATATAGTTAATTTCCTATTCATTTCAGTGAGCTCCCGAACGTTGTAGACGAGCAACCTCACCACATCGTGATTCAAAGCGTTCAAAAGTGTATTAATCAGTATAAAATTGAGTGAAGCGAATCAAAATCCAGGCAAAATTGCTTCACTTTCCTGAGGCTCCGATCACCAGAAATTATGGTGGTACATCAAGTGTTCCCCGCAATTTGCCCAAGTAAGTTTTTTAGTGTGCGAATGTCAATAGCGTTCTCGCACTACGTGTACGGTTTTTGACTCTGTATTCAAAGGGAAGGCCTGTTGGCATGTATCCCGCAATATAATTTATGTATAAATAAGAGGTAAATTTGTTTGTGTATAAATTACAGCTTTGTCACTTCTAAGATGCAGAGGAACATTTTGTCACGACTGGATTCTCGTAGAAAGTAACTTGCAAATTGACTATGAATTTGGATCTCTAGGTAAAAACGTTTTGTTTTGTTTAAGTTATCCGCGTCCTTGGGAAACTTTTACCTGCATACTTTCACAACACGAATTTGAAGGAAATTAAGGCATCGTTTCTGGGTCCATTCTCCGCTCTGCTCATATTCCAATCGCAGCGAATGATGAAAAGATGACGAAGACCAAATCGCTTATTCCATACGTTGATAATCTCCCAAAAAGCAGTTATGTGTGAGTTTCTTTCGGTGATTGAGCGCTAATAAGATGACAATATCTGGAGCCCGTTGTGACTGTTTTCTCTTGCTAAGCATTATCGTACACGCCTGAATACCTTTCTGTCCGTAACTTCTATATTCACAGAAGCATGCCAAAGAGATCCATATCAAGACGACAATAAGTCCACAAAAACTGCTATGCTGTGAACGGCACCAAAACCATATACTGATTTTAACCATTTAATTGTGGACCAGCAACCAGCTTTGTCAGAGGTATTCAAAATCAAGTTTCATCAAGCATTATCACCACATGCGTGGTTTATAGAAGGCTGTTTACATTCGTGATGAAAACACAAAAGCATATATGAGGTCAGTATTGTGAGACAAATGAGAAAAAAGGCAGTAGAATCTCGATTTCGTGAATTATTATACCCAGTGACTCAAACTGAAACATAATTTCGAAAAATCTTCGAGCTACACCACAGTGGTTTGAACGACAGCATACTTGAAGTTAGAAAGTGCAATGGTAAAATGGGCACCAAGAGCCCGGTATTTGTGTGTGCAGAATAGGCTAACCGGGAACTCACTTAAACATATTTCGTAAAGTAGGTTAATTTTTTAGCTGCTTGCGTTCGAAAGATCGCTGAAATCAAAGTGCCAACGTGCAATGTTGGCAGTCGCTTGAGTGGATGATGTTGCAGTCAGTTTGTAGACATTCTCTGTAGTTTCTTCAATATTTCGTTTGCTTGTCAATTTAAATGCATCAGACGATTTTAGAATTTTTGTAATTTTTATCCACAGAAATTGCGTTATTAACCTCCTCAAATATACGGCTTATACTGTGGAAATACCAAAGATTAATGAAGTTGCCTACCTGATTTACTATAAAACAGGCAATATTTCCTGCTTTGACAAATTTTATATGGAGGATATTTATCATTACCGAAAATTTATGCATGGTTTAGGAGCCTTATGCGTGACATACGAATTCAGGAGAGAGATTTGCATTGAGCGGTGGCTGACATTAATTTTGAGGACTATTGCCCATGAACTACATGCGGTGAACCCATTTCCCGGGTAGATGTACCACAGTTTTCTTATTGCAAATATGCCTTACTATGTACAATTTATATAGCAAAATTAAAAGAACTGGTAGCGTAAATTGCGGGCCATTATGATTCCTACAAAGCCCTTATTTTAACCATCCTGAAAATGTTTTATTCAGAAGAAATTTGCTTCATTCTAGTAAAAACCTGCCACCCAAGTTTTGGTTTGGATATGTTTTCAGAACATTACAAGGATAATGGTTACCAACAACTTGCGTCGTCTAAGCTGGTATCACTCCAGGCGCAACAAGAAAAGAGTGTGCACCGTGCTTGCAGAAAGAAACAAAAGCATAATGTGAACTTCAGAGATAAATACGGCCCGTTTGCGAATTGACTGCCTATGTACCCCGGCTCTAGTTAGTTTTAGTTAACTTAATTTATTTTANNNNTGACTTATATCTCACAAGCATCCAGAATGCTACATATGCTCATAGCAAACGTCCAGCTGGTTTGGTGTAGGCCAATACAAAACTGCTGTCCACTTTGGCTTTTTAAGCTTTTACACTGGTAAATGACCCCTGACCGCTGAGCTGGCGGATGTGTAATTAGTCTCACGTGTAAAACCCATATAGTAATGGACCACAATTTAAACCAAAAGCCTAATTTCGTTTATCCAAACCAGTTTGGGTTCAACAAAACATCCTCAGTAGCTGTTTTGGAGGGACAAGTTTGCTGCGTTCAAATCGCGGAATGCATCCGTGAGTTTTTGGTTTCCAAAATGTTCAGAGCTATTAAAAGTACGCGATTCAGCTCATTTCCTTACAAATTCAGCTCATTTCCTTACAATCGAGCGAGTTAGTGTAGTAGGATCTATCGTATCTTGTGCGCCGGTGCACAGGATATTAACTGGTCCATATATACTTTGCGCGATAGTTTTGGTTTTTACACCCCTATTTGTTATAGAAATTCGTTTACTATAAATTTGCCCATAAACGCTTTTGTCTTGCTTAAGCTGTTACCGCTAATTCCGGAAACAGGATTTCACTTTTTTTCTAACATAAGTCCTTCAATTTTGACGCTTAGGTCCAACTATTAATCGCGTTTTCTTGTTAAAGCTGCATGTGGTACTGAGCAGTAAATTAGTCTAGAAGCTTCCTGGTGTTTTACTGCTAGTCTTCTTGTTCCCAGTTTCAGCGAACTCCTTCTTAACGTTTCTCAATGATTTTGGTCAGATTGATTTTGAGCGGCACCAGTCAACCGCCTCCCGGTTGAGCATACATATTTCGGAAATAAGCGCCCCACAGCTACCGGAATCAGCTGTTAGAACAATTTGGGTTTCCTTTCACCCTTGTCTCCTTTGAGCCATTTGAGCGTGGTCTCAATTTGACTGCTACGTCATTCAGTCAATGTACGTGATTAAATTATTCTGTAACACGGCTACGTTGTCGTGCTTGAGTGTCACGCATATGCCATGTACCCTTCTAGCCGCAATGGTTTTCTACTTAGACCATCTGTACTTCAATAAATCATGTGCGCCAGTTAGATTTGAAGTTCTAGCAGTCCTCAATCACCACACAAACATTAACCCAGGGTTTACTGACAGATGCACCGCAAGATCAATTCCGTATGCACATCTCAGTTGTATCTAAAACTTCCACAAAACTGGACACTGCTTGTTAGAACCTCTGAGATTAGAATTCTGAACACATAAAAAACGTTGATAAAATTGGCTGCCAAAATATATTGGTTCAACTCGTGGCGCTTTGTGAATTTTCTTCAGTTTCACGGAAATCATCTGGTTGTGCCTGTCTTTGGCCACGTCCATTGACAATGAAATACCAAAATTATTTGTCCATGTTGTTCATGCTAAATATTCCTTCCCACGAACCTGTGGATTTCAACACAAATTACTTTAGGAAACGAAGATAAATTATGCCTGCCCAGGTTTGGAATCCAGATGATTCATTGACCAAATAATCAATATGTAAATTAAACACACAATTTAAAATATCACAAATTTTGAGATCAACCATGTGAAGATTTTCGGCGCTCACTAATGGGGGACTTAATTTTCCATTAGGGAACATTATTACGAGGTGACTAAACTTGCATTGTGCTTATTTGAAAAAAATATCTTAAGGTGAGTTAAAAATTGGTTACTGCTTTACAGCTTGGTACTTGCTTGAATGCGTCATGTGCACACACGCCTGCAGGCTAAATGGAAAACAATATCGCACACAAGATTATTTCCCATAATGTCAGGAGAGGCAGTTTTTAGCCCGATGATACCAAGTTCACTCGCAATTGTTCCGAATCTGCGACCAAGATATCGAAATGGGATGAAAAAGTGATTCTTTAGATGGCACCAATTGTGGAGGGCGCAAATATTTCAGGGGGGAAATCGTCAAAAAAAATCGTCAGTTAAATGTCTACGCAAAACTGTGCAGCACGGTATGACAATAGGATCAATGCAGCGCCCCGGCATAACGGTCCTCCGTTGCCGAGCAAGATACAGAACACGGGTGGTTTTGATCATCAACAATAGTTTGTTTTTTGTTTGATTCCCTGTTGTTTATCACCTCCCCACCAGATCTAAAAGAAGCGGCTTGTCTTTGACGCGTTTCGGTCCTTAGCTCAATGTCATTCAACACAACTGGTAACAATCAGAATAGAGGGGCTTGTGGACGAATGATCACACAAATCCTCTTGTTCTGAAGACAACGGTTTCGCTTCAGAAACAGGCGAACATAAAACCGTTATACATAGTTTGTCTGATACCTATGTTTGCAATAAATGCCATTTAAATGAAGAACTGTTTAAGTTGAAACACAAGGTCAACTAAGATTTGCTCTATTTGATCACGAGAGCGCGTACGCTGATGATTTTGCAAACAATGACCGGATCGAAGCGTAATAATCTGCTTTTATACTTTATAGCAATAGAAATCCGGGAAATAGCGGTAGCTTTCGCACAGGAGCTTTTTTCGCTGAACACATCTTTGGGTAGACGAAGAATGCTTGTTTCAACTTGACGTTGTATTCTACGCATTTCGGGTTTTTATGTAGGCGGAGCATACCGCTTAAAATGTGGAGGAACTTGGCGCTATCTCTGGCGCTAGTTTTTTGCACTTTTACAATGCACACTCATTGGTACCAGTGTTGTTTACCTTAAGGTCAAAAGTTGTTACTCGATAAAGGGTTAAAAAGGCAATTCGCGGTGAATGGTAAATTAACCAGAAGTTTTACCTGTACTGCTAACCGGTAATATGAGATGCTCATGCAGCTTCACACATTATCCTGACAACAGTAATCGCATTTCTTGACATTACATTTGGTTAATCTTCGTAGGGAACCGAAGTGACTTTGGACTCGTAAATGTCTGACGCGCAAGCAACAAAATTCGTGGCACTGGTTTGAAAATCACTTTTCTCTTGGTATAACTGCTTCATCCTCTATCGCCTCGCTAGAGGCTGAATGAATGCCCGTCGCTGGATTGTTTTAACTCACTGAGTGGCCTTGGAGTATTTATCGCACAGTCATGCAACAGCAAATATCTTAATATAGTGTTCAGGCCAGACAAGTTCTTTGGCCCGCTGCGTGAAATTTTGTTGTAAATCCACTCATGCTGTGACCCTTCGAATAGCTGAAGAAGCACGAGCACCAATTATTGAAAAGCTGCACGTGTAAACTAAGGATGTCTAACTTTGTAACTATCGTAGACATGACACCAAACAAGACAAAGAAGGCCGCGCACATCTGAAATAACAATGATGCGTTATCAGGAGCTAACTTGTATGCCGGACACATAACCGTAGAATAGTTTGAAGCCACATTAGACACAGTTGAGCTGGTATTTGTGAACTTGTAGAAAAGTGAAAAAGTGTTCTCCTTGGTATTCATTCGAAGCACCAAACGAAGGCCATTTGAACGAGCCATTTGCTGCGTAATAAAGTGTCCTTATTTTTGCCTAGACCTGGCAATGTTGGTACCATGGAACTTTCGAGTGTTACGGTTTGTCGTCCGCCTGCCCAGTGAAACTGGTAACTGGGCCGGGCGTTTAAACATCATCATGCTGTCCCCTTAGAGAAGATTCCTACTCAACCCTACCCAAACCCACTTTGGCTAAATAAATTTGTTTGATAGAGATACGTTTGCGGTTCGATTGGCGCAATTTGTATCTACTTCACGCGTTCATGTTCTGGTCTACTACCAGTTCAAACAAAATGGTTAGCAGGGCAATGTCACAAACATTTCCGGGGTTGATTTTATACAAACGTTTTGGGATCCGGCGTCTTCTAAAATTTGAGTGGTTCCCCTGCTACATCCAAGTGTACAGCATGAAGCAAATTGACACAGGCCTTACCTTAAATGCGTTGAGTACATGAAGTTGCCGTTTTCGCAAGCAGTTAGACTTAATTGATTTTTATCGTCAGTAAATGGCGGCTTTCCGCTTCAAAAGCAAAATAATTTGTGCCCAGCATCTTGATACTTATGCAGTCTGCAACAGAACGCTCCTTTGTATGCCCATAGACCAACGCATCAGGTCTCCTACCAAGAATTCTGATTTGTCAAGTAAATCTATACTGCTACGTGAACGAAAAGCGGCGTTTAAAGCGGCATCTTTGAAAATCAAGCTCTCTGGTTGTTTATTTACCTGGGGACTGCCAGGATGAATAAGTTTTCCTATAACTCAGCGACTGTTATTATATTAACATGGCTCTCGTGAATGTATTGACACGTTAAACCCGATGAATGTAAAACCACACCGATCGACAACTGCAATCGTGATTAGACGTCTACATTAGCTGCCGTAAATTTACACGCGTTTCACAAATTCTATGCGCAACGACTGATGTGAAGATTTTCGTTTGATTCACAAAACCCAGCACAACAAAAAACACTTCAGAAATGATTTTTTGGAAAACTCCTTAATATTTTGATGTCCGTCTACACAAATAAAAGAAGCTGGATTATACATTAGACGCATAAAAATTTTCATTCAATTTACAAACGAAACAGGGGTGCGTAGGCTTTTGCGACCAGACATCGCCTACCGAAAACAACGGAAATTCAGGAAGGTTTTATAAGTTTGAGCTTTGTGATCTTAGCATGTCTTTAAGCACACGTATCTTAATGGTGATGTCCTTTTAATGAGGTACAAGTGCGGCTTGGTAATCTGGTTGTAGATTATTTGAAAGCATCCGCCATGCCGAATGGCTTTGTCACCTTGAAACGCTTTTTGTGTCGACATTTACAATTTCCTCAAATTTCACTGGAAATCACCTGCTTTAATCCAAATGTTGTAATTAAACCTAAAAACGATAAAGAAATTGCCCTAAACGCCTTCGGTAATACTGCATCATTTGACGGCGTGCGTTCAGAAATGACATCTGTGTACATACACACGTAATACCTGTGTATCTGTTGAATGAGTGCATTATTGTGCGCACTATTCCCAAACCAAGAACCAGAAACTCCCAAGCGGCCAGAGCATACCTTGCATGGGGATATGCAAAACGAGTTAGCATTCACAATTGTCATTTTATGATAAATGTTAATGACTAAAATATAATGACTGCCTTTTATCTTCTTCATTTAGCGGTTTTTATACACATATATCAAACAACTGAAGTTAAAAAGGCATAAAATTGAATCTCAGGGAGCTTAACGAATGTGCAGATGAAGTGAGTTTTTAACCTTCGAATCTCAAGTTAGCGACAATTCACAAGTTATATATTCTAAAATATAGGGCGCTTCACGCGACCAGAAAAAACCCACCAAACTACAGTTTTACTTTTGTACCTCAGAGAAGATCGAATTTCCTGGATTCAAAATATTTAGTGCTCCGTTAATGTATGCATTCCACAAAGCCAAACCTGAAACTCCCTTTCAAGTCCTGCAAACTTGAGCGTCACCGAGTCACTTTCATCAATTGCCAAGCTCTGCAACATTCTCCCAACGCGTACCAAAACCCGAAATTTGAGTTACAACTAAGGCGTTAAACACTATTTCGTTTCAGTTCAGAACTTCTTGGAAAAGCTGACGACTGTGGCGGGTTGTCACATGCAATGTTCTAATTCTGAGGGATTTCGTGTTCACATGGTAATTTGAAATATTGCGAAAAGTTGTTTGTCGAATTTTCATAGTTCGATTGCCTCCGTCCCGAAGTTCATTTGCATAAATCACAATCATTCTCTCATGACATCTGAACGTGTGTTCGTTTATCAAACCACAACGATCAAGTCATGAAGCCGCTTTTTTTGGCTTCGCTAATCTGGTTCGTGCGAAAAAATGACCCCGCCTTCAGTTTAAATTGCCTGAAATTATAACACCTTCAAAAAGTGTAGTGAACTGGTCCTGCGCAAAACATTTTCCATGTTTAGGTGCTGAATTTACTGGTAGTGGTTCAGCATTCGTCACCAGAAGCCATCAGTGGCTACTAACGTTGGAACAACACTACCCAGTTTTGAAAAAAATTTGCCTCCCTCGATTTTACTGTTTCCCACATCAGTGCAAGCTAAAGCTTTAACGCAAATTCTTGCAGCACGGATATTTCTAAAAAACCTCAACCAAATCCACATAATACACGAAAAATAAGGATCTCGTTTTGAATGAAAAATTTCGCCGACAAAGTATAGACGACTGTATCCACCGACAGAGTAGAAGCTCCCATTAAATCTTTCCTGAGGGTAATGTGGTATGGCAGATGAGTAGTTATGGAGAAATAGGTGCTTACTAATTGCGGTCTCATGGAATATATTCTAACTACACAGTTCAGCATGAAAGTTAAGACGGTTGCTTGTAAATTTCTCTGTGGGTTCTTTGTTAGCAAACCATAAAAGTCAGTAAAATTTCTCAATAGCAGGTATTTATTTCTTATTCAAGTAACGCGGCTGTGGTCAAGTCGGGCGACATGCCTTTCGTAGGTCCAACAAAATATGTCGCTCGAATCATTTCCTCTTTGGCTGGCTAACTTATGAAGGAAAGTCTGTGCTTGTGTGCTTTTACCGGACTTTATCAATGCACCAATGCTCTGTCTATGTGATAAAAATTATGATTATTGGATTATGCTTGTGACCTCTAGTTACCTCTGTAATTTATCCCGATGCCTTGATTGACATCCATGCATGTCGAAACTCAAATACCTTTGACAGGCACCAAACCCTCTATTATGATCATAGTAAATTGCTTAACGGGAACCCTTAAGTACACAGAGGGCCAAAATTGGCCTTATCATGAAACCTAATATGTTAGGCAAAACGATTCAAATGTCTGACTTCATTACTATCTCTCAAATTAAGCCAGTGAAAGAAGCACTGCGGTATTAGGCAAATCGGTTGTTGACGTTTAATACTTAGCGGTAATTTTCTAGCAACCACTAACCAAACAGAACCGAACGGTTCTGCATGAGTTCTATAAATAATTTGAAAAACTCAAAAAACAATTTGTTTATCTCTCATTCTTGATGCAGGAAGTCCAAGTAATTTGTACGATCGTGGCGCAGATTGGTAGCTGAAATTTGGTAGAATCTTATATAATGGTTCCTCGTTGCTCAGGAAGGAACGACATCTTCTTAAAGTGGGGAGCGTGTCTGCAAATGTCCAAAATTTATCAAGCATGTTGGCCGAGTGCACAAAGTACCCGGGCAATTGCGCATTGTCCACGCACTTCCGCGGTATTTATTTCGCTGATATAATTGAAAAGATCAACGTCATTGTGATTCCTAAAAGATACCAAGTTTACTTTAGATTTGAGCTTATGGTGAGTGAGCACTGGAGAACTTTTTTTGAGGTTTATCACAAAAAGCACCGGAGAAACTTATTCTGTGTTTTTTCCACTGAAGTAAAAAATGGCCAAGTGCTCCATCATCGGGAATTTTCATGATATTGAGTTTGATATTACATGTACTACAAAGCTACGGAAGTAAACTACGTGGACTAATTTGATCTCCCAACGTTTCTGGAGTTGATTCACTTACTCATTTGACTGAAGTCAAACCATTATCCTGCTGGAGTTATAACTTGCCACGAATTTGAGCTTTGATCAAAATGTTTGCAAAACATCTCCAATTGCCAAGCTGATATTTAAATCAAAAGGTTGTTAGTGAAGAAAGCGTAGCTTTTTAGTGTGAGAGACTAATAAGAAATAACCACTCTGAGGTGACTTAGAAGACTCCGGGGTCATTTGCCCTGCGGTTGCGTAGTATCGAGCAACAGTTAAGCATGAAGATATCTGATAGTCCAACAAAAGTCATCTAATTTCAGACTTGCTAGCAAACAAAATTGACGTCATACACAAACTAGTGTTACTTTCTAAGCAAATACTGGTTTCTGTGAAACAATGAACGCGCTCCCATTCGTACAATGTACGTGGAAAGCTCCTATAATATTGGCGCAACATTTTCTGTGATGTTACTACAGCTCGAAGGCGCACTGTTTCACAGCTGCTTTTATTAGAGCTCATCAGCGATTGAAGTATTTTTCGATTTAGGCGTTTACGTTTAATGCAACAAACATGTAAGCAAAACATCCAAACCTATTTTATTAGCCAGTGCACAAGCGGAAACATCACTGCACCTTCATTCTCGAAGAGAGAAATGTATCTATAGTACCTCACTGTAGCATTCATCGTTCGCTAGACTCTGAAGCCGACTATTCAGCGTTTAAATCGTGGCAAAATCATGTTTTGGAAAAGCCGATTAGTTCTACTAAACATGAAAATACTTCTATTTTCTGCAACCACGTAATAGACTGATTTCAGCAATTTTATCCGGGCAGGCTGTTAGGTGTATCCTATTAAATAGCGTTGACTGAAACGGGAAAGAATCATTCAGTAAGCGCTCTAGCGCATTTTCCTTTATCATAACCCGGTTTTGAATACTGAAAACTAGTTTCCGTGGCCCGAAGAAAGCTTCACGTGATGAATCGTTTGCAACATCCAGAGTCTCTAAGACGTGTTTACCAAAAAATTTGTTTGTCAGGTCAATAAAATGAGAAAAAAGATTCACATACTCATACAGGACTTTTGGTGTACAATCATATTTCTTAATTTCTCCTTAAATGTTTCAGCGCATTTTTACATCTCATGGACAATGAATGGGCTGCAGAACAACCCGCATTTGTAATTCCATACAGGTAGCATCTCCAAGGAGTCCTAATTCTAGTCTGGTAAAACCAACCAGGTATCTTTCAAAATGCCATTTCACGGAAGCACAGTTCTGCAATATTTCAGCAACAGATAAACAAAAGTTGTTCCCATGCTGCTGAATATTGATGTAGATTTGCGTGTAAAACCTACCGTCCTATGCTCTCAGTATTTGTGCATGTAATGTACTTGTAACAACACACTTATTTCGGGTAGCATTACAGACAATAGAATATTCATTTAGTGACATGAGTAGAAGTGCTCCAAGCACAGAGGAAGCGCTCACTCAACTGCGTACCGAGGATGTCTCCGTGATTAGGGACGAAACGTTTGCAAGCCAGTTGCCACGCTTGGCCAAGAGATCAATGCTTAACTGATCAAACCACCAATACTGGATAAACTCGGGTTATACTTTAACTAAAATTAGGCTCTATGTATTTGACATTCTATGGTATAACCCACGATTTTGTTGCGGCGCAAAAGCCCGCTTCGTCAAATCCAAGAATTCAACGCCGATGAGTCTAGCTTGTATTTATATTCGATGTTTCTCACCAGACTAAATTAAATTCGACACCAGAGAAAATTCAGACACAATACACGAAATTACTTGCCGAGCATAGTCTGTGGGTTACACATAGTGTCGAGAAGAAATCACGGTCCTTTTGATCACTGCAATAAATATTCACATAAAGTTCCCGTTTGTCATAAGATTAGCAGATTTGCCGTTCCGCTACTCTTTTGAACGCATAGACGAAACCTAAGAAATTTGAACGTTAAACAGCCAACTGATATTTTGATTCATATGTGAATGATAAGTTTTCAGCATTCTATTGATGGTTTTTTCAACTATGGTCTTGGCGAGTCAGTCAAAATTGCGTCACTGTCAGCCGGCATATCGCAAAATGCAGCATTTTTAAGAGGATTAAGACCTCCAGCTCGCTAGGTGCCCTTCGGGCCACTATCAAAATAAGTGACTAGTTCACTAGGTTTTACATCTAACACAATTTGGTCACAATTTGGCCATAAAATTAACACATTTAACTAATAACGTAATGGCGCATTTGATGCTTAACTGTACCATTTGGTGAACATACGTAAAACTTCGAGCAAATGCGTGAAAATTTTAGTTTTCGGTACTGAAAATCATGTGCTGTTTACTGTCTTGTCCAGTAGCTTACGTTTACTTAAATGTGTTAGCTAATAAGTAACATCACACAATAAGGGTGTTTGCACCTTTCAACTGCGTTTAGGTTGCGGATTCTCATGCCTTGTGAGATACGCCATGTTCTGGTCCCGAATTTGGTTAAAACGGTTCATTTAACTACCAAGCATGTCACTGGGCGGGATGTCACTTGAACTTGTGTTCTGATCTAAGTTGGCTGGCCAAGGGGAAATCCTCAAATCCATAATAGCACTGCCGTTTACTGTTCTACAGAATTATGCCCTAGACTTGCAACCAGCATGTCCTCAATGATTTGCAATCCAATAGCGAGATAAGTTGCAGTAAAAATGGCTACTTCTGTGGATGAACGCTATGCCGTTGCATCAAAATGATAAGCGGTATTGAGGCACAAGGGGGTGTGAAAGAAGCACCTAAGCCGGATAAAATTTTTGTTTTAAAAAGCGGCTGGTTTTAGAAAATTCATCCATGGTATTACTGAAATGATTTGCTAGGGTGGATGAGCGTCAATCTCACTCAATTAAATTATGATTTCATATATAACCGATATCTATTGCAAAACACGTTAACTGAACTCCGAGTAAACTTGTAGTCAGAACTGAAGTCTAAATCTCAATAGATTCTGGAAAAAATACGCACGTTGATAATCCCCCTATATCAACTGGGCCAGGAATTTGCCCAGCACAGGTGGAAGGTGACAAAACCGTATAGTGCCTGTAGTGAATAATTGTCACAGCTAGTTCGAACTCACGCAAAATCGCGTAGAAATGTTTGCCTCTCTACGCACGAAATTGGGAACATGAGCTTCCGCTGCAGATTTGGAAATTCATGCAAATTCGAATCCAGGATAGTACAGTGTGGCAACAATTCCAGGGTATGAATCACAATCAGCTCGTAAACAGCATGTCGCAGCAGTAAATCACTGGTTGACTAAGGCTGCATTTATGTTCACCATTTAAGTGTGCAGAATGACTCGAAATATCTGGATCGCAATTTTGGGCGGGACACAAAATCTATTGCACTAAAAGCTGGACGTGGAGATACACTGTTAAACAGCAGGACCTGACCGGCGGATAAACAGTCTCTGAAATGTAATTTACGTTGAAAGACAACCAACGCGATCCATCGGAGTAAGACTTTCCTTTAATGATTTTGTTCAAAACATAACGGAATTATTCCATAAAATTTTGCCGAAATCTCGTATCTTGCTGCAGCAGGTGAGGGCTTGTTAGCAAGGCTGGTGTGAAACGGTAATCTGGGTTGACATTCAGCAGCGACGATTCTCTCTCCATGTATGTAGTACCCCGTTAAGCCGTTATGAAACACTCAGACGAATCGGTTGCTTATCACTTTTAATTGGCAATGTGCAGCTTAAGGATGGCGCTTGCGTAAGCAGCCAGACCCAGATTGATCGTTCGCTTTAGGCAAAGTAGTTATCCAGTCAGTGTTGTTACCAAATTTGATAGTGGAATACGTGAACGGCAATTCTGCCCATTAGCCTGGTATTGAGGAAACGTCCGTCCAGTGCGAACCGCGAGCAGTAAACGAGCTAAACTATAATAGCTTAGAAATGGCCGAGCCGCGCGAAAATTTCTGACATACTTCACAAGACGGGCTTGTTAAAGAGAAGGGTTGGAAAAGCACACGAGACTTTTTTCGTTGCCAGGAAAATATGCGCAAACTCGATTAGAAGTACAAAGTGCTCCAAGCTTTCATTTGTGCGTACTTTGGTGGAACGAACACCACTTGTTCACCGCCGGCAAATTAACTGCTCACCTGAAGAACCCACTTGGTTTGCTATTTCAAAAAAAGCAAACATCTCGGAATTTTATTGACTGGGAAAACTTAAAAGCAGTACTGAAAATGGTATAACCAACAGAACATGCTGAAATAAGGGAGCAGATTAAGACAAGTAAGTTCCTGATGGAACCACGCACATCATACCACATCGAAATCTGGCATTGAACGAAGTTGGAAAATAATGTATACATAGTTGAGCAAAGACCACGCTTTCAGTTGCATTCTGAATTTTAATAGCCTTAGAGTTAAAAGGTCGGTTGTGTTAGATCTAGGCCGTGCACAATATATTTGCCACAATATTCAGATATTTTGCGAGGTTCCAAATAGCTTGAAGCTATATTCTTTCTAACATAGGGGACCAAAACTAGTTCCGAAAAGTCACTTCCAAAATCCCGGACGAGTTGGTGGCGCATCAACTTCAGCTAGCGAGAAACCGATTGGATAGGGGCTATTTGGGTACTTGCGCAAGTAACTAGGCATGGCCTGATCTGCCCCTTTCTGCTTAATTCTTATCCAGTCTATATCGTTACAAAATATGGGACCGGTACGCGTCGCCTGTATGTCTCCATCAAAGAACACGCTGGCATTGATGAAACGTCTACTCAGTGCGGAAGTCGAGCAGAAAACACGCTGACTTATAAAATATATGGATCGGTTAGTCTATGGACATCGCAGGGTACCTCAGATGAAGAAAATTCTGACACAGCCCGCAACACGGACTGCTTTAATTCAAGTGAGAATGAGCAAGTCAGGATTTCTTCTTTGTCCGAGAATGTTGTGCAAACTCGATTAGACTTTCGAGATATCCTACGCTTTTATTTGCGCGCACAAAGTTTACGCCAGCAAATAAGTGGCTCACTTGCGGAACCCACTTGGTCTATAGCTTCAAAAAGACAAATATATTGGCATTTTGCAATTTAGGTTAAATTGAAAGCGGTACTGAAACGTGTAAATAGCAGCACATATTGCGCTAGTGTACCAACCACAGGCGAATATAAACCCCATAGAACCGCACGAAAATTCATGTTGCTGTCCCCGTCTACCGGGACCGCGGGGATGTTTGGTAACTTTGTGCTACAGGCGTGAAATTGTCTTTTTAGGGACCCTTTAACTTCTGCAAGCGGGCGAATCGGTATGTAGGGTTCAGGCGGCGTTCAAGTTGAAGTTTTACTTTTGTAGCGCAGTAAGCTGGTTTGATGTCCAACTTCGAACATTTCTTCGCCACATTTATTCCCAACAACTAAACTACAATTTACGTGACAAACCATGCAAAGTTTAGCGTTGCCAAGGGGTTTTCGTCCGTACTTCGTGGCTTATTTTTATTGCTCTGTAACATGTTATCAGCGTGGAGATATGCACCCAAACCCGACACTTGAGGTCCCACTAAGGCGAGTGATCACTGGTTCCTTTCAAATAAGTGAAGTTCCTGTGAAGCTATCAATGTTTGCAAGTTATAAAATGAAACATCCTAGTTTCTAGGGGTTTCGCAGTCATATGGTATAGCGATATGTTGTTCACCAAAAATTTAAACATTATTCGACTCCGCCCCATAGTTAATTTGCATGGCTCAAAATCTTTCTCTCGTTCTCTCGTGACATTTGTGGTGTGCCCTTTTATCAAACCACGATTGCCAATTCTTGGACTTGATCCGATTTTGCATATCTGATGCGCGCAAACTAACTAACCTAACCTTTGTTTGACTTGCCGCGCTCAAAACCATTCCGTGTTCAACGTTTGTCGCAAGAAGCCAACAACTTCCACTTAGCCTGCAATAACACTTATCCGTATTGAAATACGTCTGCCTCTCTTGTTTTCACCTTTTTTTATTGAGGTCTGTTGTCTAAGGCCAAAAGCCTTCAAGGAAGTTTTGCAGCGCGAACACGTTTAAAATCTCCACACTAGTCACTTGCTACACGAAGAAATAAAGACCTCGGATTGAACGGACTGTTTTGGTCAAGAGCGTACAGGTCACTGAATCCCAGGACATTAAACATTCCTAGCCAGCTGCTTAGGAACTAAATTTTGCGTTGTTCTTAAAGGCCCAGGCCTTATTGTTGTTCATAAAGTATAGGAATTACAAGGGAACTTGAGATTTGCGAGCACTTCACCGTCCATCATATACAAACCAGCAGATGGGTAGCCATTCACATGTTTAAAAATAAGTGTCAAGCTATTTTGATCTCACGAAATAAATTCTGGCTTTACGATTCAGCGGGAAAGTTTGATGTTTTGGATGGAGGTTTGCCTGTCGGCACTCTGCACTTAGGCAGCTTCCCAAGCAAGCCATATAAGTCAGCGGATCTTGCAAAAGGCATTTTTTCCAGTTGTGATATCTGAACTATTGGCAAATAGGCCGATGCACTTTCTAGATTGTACCAGCCTCAACACTCGAGTCAGTGCCCTTGACCCTTTGTGTTTCAAAGCGAGGATTTCTAGTTTGCGGGACTTCACCCAGATTTGTGAAGGTATCAACCCTCTGTCTATCAGTTACAAGCTTACACTGCAGGGTTACGCTTTAGCCGTCTACTATTAAATCTGTTTGTTTTGTCTGAATTACATCGCTGGCAAATATTATTTATCCTGATGCTTTGCTTACACCTATTGCCTACGCGTTGATTTTTGGCAGATAATTCCGTCGAACCTCTAGGACCTTTGACGGGTGCCAAACCCTCTTGAATGGTTAAACTGAAGCAACAAAGTAATGAAAACTAATTCTTTACATGTCTGATTTGATCACTTGTGCAACTTAAGCGCAAATAATCAGACGATGCCGACCATGATTCTACCACATCCGATATCACAATTAGTTCCGGCGGTAAGAAGCGGTTGAAGAGGAACTCCGTTTTTGGGCAAAGTGGTTGTGGATATGTAAAATATTGAATTCAAACCAGTATCTGCCCAGCCACATTTACCCAAACATAATGGAGGAATTTTGCAAATGGTTCTAATAATAACTTAAACTGGACTTTGTAAGCCTATATAAGTCGTTTGTTTGTCTTCGGTTGGTGTTTACTCCCCATTACACAAATGTATCTATCAGTCTTTCAGTAGCTACCAGTGTAGTATTAATAAGCGTCAAAAAACAAAAGTTGGAATGCTGGCAAAACCAAGGTTCTCTAGTGCTGGTTATCTCGTCATTGTCATGAATAATGTTGAAAACATGAGAATAAGTCACTGTTAACAAGTTGCTCAATCTGAAAATTTGTTGATTCATTGAGAGTACATGGGACTTTCCACCAAAAGAAAAGTTGCACTTTTCGGCGTAGTTGTTTCCATATCTTGGACAATGATTTGGGCTGCACGAACTTTCGCTTGTGTTGGTCCACATTGGTAGCAACTGCAAAGTGTCATAATCCCAATCCGGTGATATCATCAAGATTCTTTTGACATGTTATTCCAAGAAAGCTTAGTTTTGTTATACTACACCAGGAGATAAGCGAATGTGGTTCCTATACAGTCGCACTAACACAAATGTGCTCACTGCTTGGTTGAAAATCCGACTACCGTAAAATGCGCACCATTTATAGCAAAGCCTAGGAATACGGCATTATATATGGACTCCTCTCGGGGTTCAGCATCCTCTCGGGGGTCAGCAGACAACCTGGTTTCTTTGGGTGCGTTGCCGCTAAAACTAGTGACATAGTCGCGCATTTGTCCCGTGCTTCTGAGTTCTTTCACCCTAATATTACTGACCAATGCCAAGTAATAACATTTTTCATGATTTAAATCATAGAATTCTTTGTATTCTCACTTTTTCAAGAGTTATCCAACCGACGGCGAATATCACCGACGGTTAGATATGGGCGTCGCAACTTCACCTGTACCGGATATGAGGTTATCGATTCATTTTTAGTTATAATTAAATAAATTCATTTTATGTTTCCTCCTCACTAAAATGGATCAGCCGTGAGTCCCTCGATTTCCAGACGTGCATTATCTGGCTGCGCGTTCCAAATACCTGTTTGTTGAAATGATTTGGCGGACCGCGTCGACTGCTTTACAAACGATGAAAATTTGGGGGGAATTTTCCCTCAGACATTTGTTCGTCTCTCGAAATCCTTTCGTGATTTTGATAGCTAGATGGGTCGTGCGCCTCATCCAAAAATAGCTGTTTCCAGTGGAATTCCCGAAGTTCCCTGACTGAGCGCAAGCAGGCTTCTGGAAAATAATCAAATTGGTTGGTAAAACTGCTATCTTCCAAGTCCGTCCCACGAACAGGGGAGTTGCGATAAGTAACCACTCCGGAAGCATTATTTTATTCAAAACAAAATTATTCCCCAGTATTTGGCTGCATTTTTTGCAGGAGTGTCAAAGAAATAATGTCACTTCCTGGAATGTCAAAAAATCTTTGCAGCCAAATAGCCGAAAATATCGAGCACGGTAGCAGCAGGAGTAAACATGCCGTGTAAACAGTGGGGTTTAGATTGCAGCGGTGATAGGGCACCACATCAAATGACTGAGGTGCTCACTAACACATATTGTGCGGTTTCGACCATTCACTCGAGGCAGGATTATGAGGATAAAGACGGTTTTAATTCATCCGCGTAGGTGCCAAAAACTATGTTGGAATATCGGTGGCTCAAGTGCATTTGTTGGTAATTGATCGAATCGCAGCTGATTTGCAAGCGTTTCGTCACCATTCGTGGGGTCATTTTTAGTGTGTTCCCGGCTCGCGGCTAAATGAAGTATCAAGCTCGACAAACAGATCGAAGGCCACTTGATCAACTACCCGCAAACAACTATACATGTACCCCATGTATTAGGGTTAAACATCGGGTTTCTCCTTGGGTAGGTGGATTTCCCTGTTAGACTAATCCCAGTTAATTTTTTTCTGTCCAGATTTGAGATTTAGATCTGGTGTTGTAAGATGCCGGGAGTTTCAAGATAAACCTATACGTTCAATAGCAGTTCAAGGTCTGTTGGATGTGCACAAATCTCCTATATAAATTTGAAGGATGTCGTTGGGAGAAATTCCAGCGTGGCTCCAACTAATTACGCATCAATTTTTAAGGTAGGCGCGTTTGTTCATCGCACTCTAAAAAGAAGGATCAGTCGATTAAGGTGACATGTTTTGATATGCTTGGTCTTTATCATTCTTTCTTTTATTACATGCCGCAATATGCGAGTAGAGCACAGCTAGTGATTTGCCTCCTGCGTATAATCTGTTTCAAAGCTGCCTGCACGCAATCTTGAACCTAACTAATCCAAAAATAGCTGAGTTCAGGACTCACATGGCGGATTGTGTAGCTGATGACACATTTCTATAACAATAAAGACGTCATCAACATCGTCATGAGTAATATAAGGCAAATATGTACCATCAATCACATTATCCAACTGAAATTTCCAGAGGGTCAAGCCATTGATGTTCTCAAAATCTGCATATAGTCTGCGCATCCCATATATGTTTTACGAAGTGAAAATCTTGCTCGAAGTGTCTTTTTAAGCGCCTGTTATCGTCGGTAGTTAATCAGCTTGCCGTGCCAATTACAAAGTACGCATTGGGTCATGGGTTAAAAACAGACAGGATAAAATTTTTTCTACTGTAGGGCTTCCGGCTGCAGAGACTCACGTATGCAACTTCTGTTCTTTCCGCAACGGTCTGCACGTCAAGAAGAAAAGTGCCGTTATGAAAGATTCACTGGGTTCAAAGATCCTTGTAAAATAGAAATTCACTTCCCCCCAAAATGTGACAAAACTCCAGCAATGAAACTCACCGGTGCAACGGTCACGAGCCAGCTCCCAGCATTTACCTGCCAATCATCGTTGCAGAATCGCAGGGAGAAAGTATCGTTTAGTGGGGTTGGTTCTACTGTTTGCTGTATGATCAGAGTAAACAAGATTTCTGGTATGTCTGAAAACGTTTCAGGTTAATTCGACCGGAAGTGTGTTCAGTACGATTAACCGTCATTAGATAGTGTAAAGAAATAACTCAAAACCCAGAAATTTTTTCACCAATGATCGACTGACAAGAATGATACCGAATTTTGGACGGCAAACTTTGTTAATGCCTTCAATGTTTTTTGTTTAACAAATCGTTGTTTATATTTGACATAATCTTTGTCGTACTCCCAAAATCTGTCCTTTGCCCTAAACGCAGGCCGAACGATGCCCAAAGTACCAACCCTCCAAAAAGAGCCCCAAATATTGAGCACGTGCGGAAGACATTATTATTGGCTTCCTTCAGCTTTGCAGCCAAAAGGATCGGATTTCAATCCACCACGGATAAAATCCCTCCAGGTCACACATGCTTGGAGTTAATATTTCTCAATCGTCCTGCGTTCCACACAATTAACTACCCTTGAAAAAGGCAATTTTTACGCCAATGTTTTTCGGGACTTTTCATTTCCTGGCCTTAAAAAATTGTGTGTACTGTGCGTGACTCAACCGTTAAAGTGCACAAGATTCACAAACTACATAAAAAATGATAAAGCAGTTAGTGACAGGGCAAACGTTTTTCGGTCCACTGTTTGGATATGCTGCTAAAATGTTGAAAGGTCAGACTCTGGATTTTCAAGTGGCGCCGCAGTTTCGCTTGATACACGAGCATTCTACTCTGGAAATTTGACACTTCTGATAGTACTGGGGTTAAATAATGGTTTTAAAATGCACATAAAATTATGAGTGTCAAACTAAGGAGTTTTAATTGAGTTGACTGCGAATTCACGGGGGTTCAGTGTGGCAAACGTATGAACAAATTGCTTCCCAGTGTCCACCCCTGGCATAAAAGTTTGCATAGGGACCTAAAAATTGGAAGGAGGAACGTTTCTGAAAAGAAGCTTAATCGGATCATTGCCCGATGAAAAATGTTCAGCAAAGGTAGGCGTTTCATGCAGTCGTCAACGCACATTGCAAAATTATTAGGTTTGATAGTTGGAAAGCTTCGACAGACCTATACAACGCTTCTTCTCTTCTGTATTGCATCGATCTAAGAATAGAAAGACCACATTGTTTAGTGTTACATATGAAGGTTCGTTTTTGCAAACTAAATGTCCTCACATCCATTCCGATTGCATTACTTACATCTCCGCAGTAACTATATGACATCTTGGGTAATATTTCAATATACGCTCCATAGTTGATAAACGTCGTTGCCTCAGTATAAATCGCCAGCTAAGTTTTATAGAATCCAACAAGGTGAAAACAGAATTCTCTGCTAAATTTTAACACAAGAGTGAAAATCATTATAAACCTACCGCGACACATTTCAACCCTAAGGAACGTTCCTGCTAAAATGCAAGATGGGATGTAACCGAGAGCGAAAATAATGCCACCTATAAAATCTGTTCAGTACATTTGGAATGCAGTCGTGGGCTTTATCATTCAAATAATTCCACAGAGGAAACTTTGGTGAATTTTCTGGCTCGTAAGTTAATGGAAAACTAAATCCCCACGACATTTCCCAGCGCGGGCTAATTGGGAATTTCAATTCGAGTATGCCTGTTGAAGTAAAATATTACTTTAAATGGGCCGTTTAAAATTTTTAAATGTAGTTTTCAATGTTTCTTCGACATGTGTTGCCATCCACTTCAAGTCCACGTGTTATCAGTCGTCATATTCAAAGAAACTTTTTATACCAATATTTTGCGCCAATTAAATTTTCAGAAGAATCTGGGTCATATTGGTGCTAATTGCAGCGCTATGTGGGACGTTGTTAAAAATAAACACAAGTTCCGAGGTTTTCGCCCGAAATACCGTGCACTTGATGATTAATGATACGCAAAATATCAAAATCTTACCCAGATGGCGGGGCGGATCTCCTCACATCCTTCTGTTCATAGTAATGTCAAGGGTAGCAAATTAGTTATGTCGAATAAAAAAGGTTACACATTTTATCAGTTGGCAATACTAAGAAGAACGAAAGTACGGATCAACAATCCAAGTTTCTGTGCAGAGGACGGCAACAGAATCAACATTTAACTTCAGAAGGCTTGCAGTTAATGCTTAAACCAGCAACCGCGGATGAACTGAATCTGCTCCTATAAAACTCAGTACGTCATGCGATGAGGTACCTGAACTTGCCAATGACCTAAAGTGGTGCATTCCGTACTCAAAAGGCGTTTCCAAAAAGCCACTGAGCGTGATGCATTACAAACACATGACGGTTTTAAACCAGGGATTTTGTTGGTTGCACCTGTTTGCCTACTTTTACGAAACACTGAGCAGCGAAGTTCAGGAGTGGTATAAAACACCATTTGACTTGGTATCCGAATTTACCAAGCCGCAATACTTCACTTTAGTGCCCGTTGGTGGAGAAAACACGGTGTGCATGAAAAACATACCACTTCTTACCCATACACAAGTAGTATTGCGGGATAGTCCTCGTCAAGACCCTCCCCACTAAAATGATTGTCATATGTGGGCTGAGATTTGTTACCGGGTTGTTAATGACTTACGTAGGCAAAACGTGATGAACGTTAAACAAATAGTCACGATTTATATTGATCGGTACTGTGGGTATGAACGTTGTGTGTGTCTTACACTTCGAAACGTTTGATCTATTTTATACCCATCCTCACGACCTAGAAATATATTATTTCAAATGCATTCTGCATCCTGTCGTTGTTCATGTTTGCATGCGGGGCTCCTATAATGTCAAATGCCTGAAGCTTGAATAAAGAAGCGAAATACGCACCGTTCAAAAAGCAAGGCTTTTATAATTAATCTCACTAGGTTAAATCCCGTGGAAATTCGCACGCAATGAATTCCTTCGTCAAAACTGACATTTTAGGCCGCAGATAACCTCAACTGTATTTTGTGCACATTTAATCTTATTTTTGGGGTAAATAGCTTTGCATTTTCTTGAGATTTGTGAAGGTTTTATCTGAACGCTACGCCATCCTTTACCCGACAAATCATCTAATGACTGCGGCAAATTCTTGACAAATTCAAACAGCCCACGATATTTAAGCAAGCGCATTCTGCTGCTTTATTTGCTGCATGAACTAGAAAAACAATCATGGTTGGCAAGTTCGTAGGCGCATGTTTTACGCTCATTAATATAACCGTGCAGTCTAGTAGCACTCGTAAACACATCTCTAGTGAAGAGTTTATTATGCACAAACAAATGTTCTTGGCTGCAAATCAGCCTAACAACGGTGCAGCATTTGCAGCACGTATGTTTTTTTTTGGTGAAACAATGCCGACGTGCATCACGGACATCGCGGAAGCCACCAAACTCCCTTTAGTTTCAACGTTCACGTGCAAAGATATAAAATGACATGTGTAGAGGGAATTGCTAGTCGTTTTACTCAGTTGGTAGCCTATTTTCGCCCAGCAGTGAAAGCTCTTGAGCTTGGTAACAAAACTCCGCTTTGGATTTGCGTGAAAAAAGTGAGCCCAATTACTCACTGTTATAAGCCGTTATCGGAAAACAGAAATTGGTTCTGCCTTTGCCATGCACAATTATATTTCCGTAATTGTGACAAGTGCGCTCATCAAAGTATCCCACGTTTGACAGTCAAGAGAGTACCGTTTAAATCAGTGTTATATGGTGGTGATGTTAGTGAGAAAACCGTAGAGCCTGTCAATCAAACTGCATCGTAGCGGCTATGTAATTTATTAGCAGGCTTTCATCGTGATAATACTAATGGATTCCAGGCTCTCGAGATGTCACAATACATGGTAAAATTCAGAAAATCTCTATGGACAGAAGTACTAGATTATGGGCAAATTAATCTGCCGTGACACATCAAAATTCGGTGATCCAGGTTAAAAGAGAATTCTGCAAATTTTAATCAGGAAGGCATCCAGAGGCTAAAGAGATCTGAAATACACATTTGTTCGTCCACCGGATGTATCACCATATTAAACAACCGGTTAAATGTATACTTTTAAACGGTTTTAGGAAAAATTTCCATATGGAAGATTCGCATAAACAGCTTCATTTACGAAAGTCTGATACGGCAGAAAAATCCACACTGGTTACCAAAGTCAACAATTTGCGGAGATCTAGTACACAGTTATAGATGTTTTCTACTGTGATGGGCTTTTTTGGAAGCTGCTGTGGATTTTTTCTACTGGCTGTGCACAATAAGCGCAGTAAGATAGGGATCCAGAGGATTGGAGCGGGAATTAACTGGGCACATTTCTCGACGTAAAACACTGCTCACGGGTTTGCCAAAAATCATGAAACAGCGATTAAGCTGGGTTTCAGAAGAGTCTCTTGTAGACAACCAATTGCAAAGCAAATTAATGGACTTTGCAAATCGGGCTATATTCAGTGGGTGACTGGTATCTGAACGCAGGCGAAGCTTCCTCTAATTGTGTTACGCTCTACGTAATTTGTAACACACTTTTCAGTAGCCTTTCCATCTGGAGTTACGGGCCACGAACCTTAATGTATCAATAGCGGTAGCCCTATATAATCGTAGCCTCAAAATTTTATTAACTCGTAGGTGACTCTCGCAAAATACTGCCTGAGACACGCAAAATGTTGGCTTTGTTTGAGATGATTGGACTTTTTTACGAGAGAATAAAATCTTCTGCATAATCTGCAAAGGTAACCTGCAGTCAGCTGTGTAAAAGACCCTCAAAATTGATTTAAATGAAAGCTTTTGCTTGTCCAATGGGTAATGCCGGATGTTGAAGAATAATGAACTTGTAATCCTCACAAACTGGATCGTGACGTAAGAAGTCGCGCATCAGATTCTCTTGATTCGCCGGGTTAACAAAAAATTGTGTACGTGCGAATAGTCAATTATCGATTTCCTCTTCCTTTATATTTCTGCATACCATTCTATTAACGGAAAAAAGCAGCAGAAAAAGCAGTGTTTTTTCTTCAAGTGCAGCAGCAATAATATACGTCCGTCTGCCTGTGTAAACCTGACCTAGTGCCAGGTGCACCATATCGCCTGATGGAGAGATTAACACTCCTAAAAATGGACTGACATGGTTATGCGAACTGTAAATCTACCTGTGTAACAAAACATACGGCATAATGGCGTCGTCCTTCCTGATCTTTGAAAACTCTCCATCGATGGACTAAGTCCCCATTCAGTTTCCCGTCAAACAAAGTATCCGGTCTTACCGGTCTCACTGGCTTCCATAGCTTGTAGCATGAGGAAATTTTTGTATACTTGCAACAACTACTTTAACAAGAATATTATGCTGAAAGTTGGGAGGGCGGGCCAACATAGGTCACCTGGCAGTAAAGGGTGAACCAAGTAAGCCCAGACGATCCCGGATTTGTTGTCTAAATTTTAAGTCTTACTAATGACACATTTCAGGATATCTGGAGCTAAGCGAAATCATAATTACGCGAACAGCATAAGAATAAATAAAACGGAATGATTTGGCTGTTTTGTTAATTGCACTATGTACTGTACTGTATGTAAATCGACAACTTTGCAGGACGGTATAGAACAGATTCCTCTCTCTAATCTAAAGAGAACGCAAGCAAAAGCAGCATCTGCAATTTCAACAGTAGAAAACATTCATTAGGTTAACCGGTCTTGACTCAGCTAAAGCTGGGGCATTCATTTAAATAACAAATGGAAAAACGCGCCCACTTCTAGCGCAGGAAAATGGACAGTGCAGTCCAGGGACGCAAGCTTCTTTCAAACATTATCATTTATTTTTGAAGAGCATGGTCACAAACATAAAAAGTGAATGCAAGCGATGAATGCGAAAGAGTAACAGGAGAATATGGGAGAAAAGAGAGAAACGTCTCATTCGAAATCATGCCAAGGACAGTGCCAGTCTGATGAGGTGAATCCCAAAGTATGTAAAGATTTTGGTATGGGAACAGGCGTCTAAAGACTAACAACCAAAGAAAGGACAAA
>NW_008751948.1:65404-74450 GCF_000715545.1 Opisthorchis viverrini
AAGCCAGCTTTCGATTTGCAGCACTTGCCACATTCCTCACACGTGAACCCAACGAGTCTCTCCTGTGTACTGGTTGGAACTGGTGCGGAGGCGCCAGATGATTCGTAGTATACATTGTCGAAAGTAACCAGCACATTGAAACCAAACGGGGTGGTTAGCCCTGTCTGGAGTTGCTGAACTCTTAGCTCACCCAGACAGACGTCCAGGCTACCCGGTCGGCACCACGAGGAGGTGGTTCAGCCCGTCGACCAATTACTGGACCAATATTACTGGACGTTACTTGTGGTATTTCACACGTGTCTACCAACTGTCACCACTTGAATCACTCTGACTAACTGCGTGAAAATTTGTCCCGGTGGGAATGTCACCATGTGGCTTTTGATTCGTTGCGTTTACCTAGAGATTTAGGTGTACAATTCTGCCCCGGAAATTGGCGTTATTTCCGACGTCACAGATAAAATCTCAGACGGCACTTCGTTCCATAATACTGATGAGTGGATTTCTACCTAGGACTTTAACCTGGGCAGAATAACCTCAGCTTCTACGAAATCGTAAATAGCACATTGTAGCACTGATCGCTAGCTTCCATTATTATGTTTTTGTGAACAAGAGAAATAAAGACCTAGGTTGTGCTAGTGGCACAACGTAACCAATTGTCTGTAAGACCGAAAACATTTTTGTTGGCTACAAATAATGTATCCGAAATCGCGTTTGCTATTTAGATCTGAATTGCAGTGGGCATAACGATGGACACGATAACCACAAGGTCACACCTTTTTCAAAGCAACAAATGTTTTTATGAACCTGTAGCGGGTTTTTGGCCCAATGTGAAACAATTGACACAAGTCCCGCTTACGTACTTCAGTTAGCCGGTCGAATACTATTCTTGATTTCGGCTTAATTGTGGCTGTCTGAAACACATTTTTGCCCATTCAGACACCCGACAAAGGACAAATGCACGTACATACTAGCAAATGTAAAAATTTTATTTCAAACAGAAAACCTGTATTCGCAATCTATGGGCAAAACTTCAGCGGATTGAATTAAACACTAAAGATTATTCGGTGCTCTAGGTCCCGTTTACAGGTTGTAAACATCTTAGAGGCTGAAGTTGCCGAACTGCCTGAAGCGATACGAAGGTACGGACGAAACGAATAAAAAGCACGCTTACAGATAACCGTGTGCCAGCTCTTTTATCCTGCCCCGTCAACAGGACACATTCAGGAGGATGATGAAGTGCACTCAGTTCCAACATTTAAGGCTTGTCATTGCCGGTATGCATTGCTTGGAATGGAAATGCCCGGGTATTCAGGCGTCCAAATGTGGATGGTATTCACCTTCCAGAAAATATGAAATATGATAAGATGTCGGTTTATCGTGGGCAACGGTACGTATCGCTGTTGACAGCACCTCGCGGATTGTTAGAACAGAACAAAAATACACAGCCATTTCGGTGAGGAAAATAATTTTGACTAGCCATATGCGAATTGGAATAAAAATATAATAAATTAATATGATAATAATATAATATATAATAATAATAAAATATATAATATAATATATAATATAATATGTTGTCTTGCCGAGATCCCTGTGGTTGCCTTTTAATCAAGATAGCTGAAAAAATCAACGAAATTGGTTTTAGATTTTGATTTTTCCATTGACAGTCTTGATATCACATTTACTTAATGTAGAAAAATTTCGGATGGGTTTCCTGATGTATTTAGTTACCAAAATGTACGTGGCCTCGGCTACAGGTTGGCCATAATTTTTCCATTCGGGGATTTAGTTGGCGTTTTGTGTTTGAAGCATGATGGCACACAACTAACCTAGGAGAATTTCGGGTGGTCGCTGCTTTCACGCGGAAATTCCGGTTGGTTAAATATAACAACCAATTGTAAGCACACCGGCGACTATTATGTTTCCAGATACCCGGTGGCGTCCGTTTTATTAGAGTAAGGAATTTACTGGCTGTGTGCGGTGTATTTGTCTCCAAGACAAAGTCCATACTGGGATACTCGGCTATCACATTTGGCCATATTTTTAGTTGTTGGTGCCTGAATGCTAATAAGCGTTAGGCACGCAAGATTTCCCCATGACGCATTAATTAAAGCTCATTCCTGGAGGAATGCTACAAATTGTGAGTGACCAGAAATGAAATAAACACGTCATTGTGTATCGAAAGAGTGATTTCCAGAAGGAAATCTTTTGAAGCATTTGGCACTTTAGGCGCATATAATTGAGTGTGGTGATGGAATCAAAAATAGTATATGCTAAATGTATGGGAGAGTTTCCCAGGAAAATACCCGGACGGAATTTCGCCCAATTTTTTATAGTTCATAATTTCGAAGGGATTATCGGCTGCTTATCACCCCATTGTAAATCAGTGTGAATTATTGCGAATCATAGCAAGTAAGGGTCGAAATCAGAAACCAGGATGACTGCAGCTGAGCGACCTGCGATTTAAGCACACGGGATACGCACTGGAAATCCTTCCCCACACAAAGCTGTGGGTAAAAATCTGACTGCTTTGGACAACAGAACAAATAATAGTTATTTGTTCGCCATCTCTCGGTCTTGTCTGGACCGAAGCAGGAAAACCTACGATTGAAGAAGCCTGAACAATGGGATCAAGTAAAATGCTAAAAAATTACCACTATATTTTCAATAGCCTTCGTTTTCGTGGAGCATCCACTCGCCTCCTAGATGTATCGCAGCGTCGGTTCGCTTGTGCAGCACCACTAAATACACCTCGAGCTCCACGCAACCAAATAACTTATGTCCTCGGTGGAGCCACTGTCAATAACCCCCAGTACAACGCAACCGGTTTTCACTGTTTCCGCCTGCTTGTCTGCAAGTTGTTCAATGGTCAGTTCCAGATGATTTATGGATAACCATATAACCGAGCTCAATTCGGAAAAAAACTATTGGTGTATTAAGTAAGAGGTTTGCAGATAGACAGCAGTCCATTTGGAGCTTGAATGGCTCAAACTACCTGATGCGCTTGTTGAGGGCTCAAACGAAAATATTGCGAAGTCGACGGAGTAACTCCGACAAACAAACCGGCTACCGGAGAAAAGCCACTTTCCGCGTCCCAAAAAGAAAATACAATCTTTTGAAGTTTGCTCCTTCCAACGGCCATACTGAGACCACGCGGGTTTTTCTCTCATTGCCCACTTGCTCTTTGTCCAAGTGAAAGTGAAGTATGTATCGCTTAATAAGACCTTACAATAATAAACAATAATAATGTACCTGTGAGGTTACTTATCAAGGAGAGATTTACATATGTGCAGTTTTAATCTAGCAGCCGGGCTCCCAGGTGGGGAAACCTGCGAAAAACTGGATTAAATTTGTCGCAGAAACCGCACATATATACCGGTGAACAACCCCGCAAGCCACCCAACAAAATGCATGCACGTGTTTGAACGATATGCAATACCGCTCCGATTTTTAACCTGACGGTGCATTCCCGAAGAATTTCGGGAAGACGCTCTGGACTTCACTGCACATTGTGTTGGTGATATCACGTTGAATTCGTTTCCTAATTGCAGGGCAACTTAGCGCTAAAACACAATATCGTAACCAGCAGGAAGTCACACAAATGAATTGCCGAAAATTTGTTTGAAATACTCATGTGAAAATCGTATGCTTGTTTCTCGTCTCAATTACACTGGTCATAACACACGTGGTGTAAACAATTGGGTCTATGAAGCCAACGTAGGACTGGAAAGATATCCCAACGTCTAGAGTGAGCAAAAGTGGATCAAACAAATCTAAATGGCACGATTGCATTCGGCCTTCACATTGGTGAGGATAACTGAAACTGTTCCGACCTTGTGGATAGCGACGTATTTGACGCATTTCAACTTGCATTTCAGTGGGGAGCGTCTTGGTACGAAGTATTTCGCCGTATGTATGGGTGAGATTTGACAGTTTTGCATGTATAGTGTGCGCTTAGTGTGGCTCAGCCGGGCTTGGTTCACTTGTACCGAAATTGAAGCATTTGCTTACACATCTAGCGCAGTTTCCGATGACTAGGAAATGAATTTTTTGTCTCCATCCAGCAAATCTTGAGAAATTCCATTACGTGTAATCAATGACATATACGATGCCATACGTCGTTTTCTTCACACAACCCAGGTGACGCCTACTGAAGCATATAGCAGTGGATGCTTCCGTACAAAATTTGTCTCGTAGCAAATTAGCAAGCTTTAAATCATTCATAAATTTACGGCTTCCCGAAGAACCTTAAGAGGGCAATTGGATGCTCGCAGGTCTTTTATGAGTGTAGCAGCAAAATGTTAGCAGACACCGCTTGGAATGTGCGGGTATCACCATATTCATGCATAATAGACCAGGTAAATCTTAAGTTAGAAGCTTTCTTCATGGAAATTGTTTTCAGACTAGGATACATTATCTGTAACAGATATGGACCAACGTCTTAAAAATATCTTATTGCAAATTCTCAGCGGCCTCTGAATTAAATCTTTCCCTCGCTGGTTACCACCTAAGTTGTGTCCTCTTTTAAATACGCCACGCTGCAAACGTTGTTACATTATGTTTTTTCCCTAATTATTGTAAATTGACTTTCAAGTATTCTCTATTAACATTTAACTGTACACGGGATTATTACTACAGAAGGATGTTGAGAGGATCCACCTCCCTTTGACAGTAAGTTCTCAATGGCCCATCTGCCGATAACCAAGAACTATGGTGTCCATTGCCGAATACGCCAGTCTAAGCAAATACCTTAAACAGTGGTGGTGCAATTTTCAGCCACCTGTTCTGCTTTAACAGCCAATGTCTTTGAAAGGATGATCGCTTCGCACACCGTGATTTTATCCATTAAGGGCTATCCTAATGTACATTAATTGCTATGTTTGCATACCATTGAGAACACTGTACACAAAATCGAGCCGCTAAACGCAACATGACGTTCAGAAACTTGGTTATTATCTCAGTGAAAAAATAACATAAGTTCAGTCACATTTTGAATGCAACAATCAATCTCGTTCACCGAATAGTGTGCTTGGATATATTAACCGGACGGATATTGTTCTAAATGACGGAGACGCTTAATGTATTGCCCAAACGCATTTCTAATAACACATAGTATTCAGAACCATAGACCTTCTAGTGTTTCGTCAAATTCAACCACAATTTGTAGTTGTGGAAGTCAGCAAAGTTGATTTGTGTCGCCGTAATTTCATAATCAACGTTTGCCTATTGTGTGATATTTGTCTCCTGCTGTCCACCGCAAATTTATCTGTCACCCATTTTGCAGAACACTTTATTTAATAGTTTTTCTTACACCCTGATAGGTTTTGTAACATTAAGCAGCGGAAAGCTAATGAGTCAGTGAGTTTTAAACACAGAGGTTATCATCCAACGTAAATGAGGAAACTTAAGATGATACTGCGCTACTGCACAGACGTGAGTGTAAAGGAAGTGAATTTATTCAATAATATATTACGCACCCATTCACGTTTACAAAAATACCGATACAACGTACACTACACTGTGTTGTCTTTTCCATTTTCAGATCGGTGCAACAGATATGAGAAGACTCTTTACCTAGGTTTGTCGAAGCCTTCAAACGTATATGCCCAATTCATAGAAAACTGTCACCGGTATGAAGTGCTCAGGTTTACACAAAAGTTTGTTCGTACATTAGCGATCGAACTGGCAGTAGAGTAGACTAAGAGGTCTTGGTAAATTTTTGTTGCAGGTATATCATTATCCGCGCCATTAAATGACAGAGTGTAGTGCGTTCTCCGCAGGCACCGAGAGGTTTAACCTCACTGTCATTCGTTTAAGCCATCATAATACGTCACACACAATTCAACCAAAACCTAATATATTCATCAAAAGCATGAATGACGTGCTAGTGGCTAAGATTGATCATATTCAGCATTTTTATGTTGAAATTATGCTAGGTGAAAGAAACCTGCTGTGTACTGTAGAAAAGCAACCTGACCTTTATATTTCCTAACGATTTTAGATGCACACCCGAACAACGAAAGAGATAGAAGTGGGTCATCCGGCTGATTGTTTCCGTACCTATGTAAAGTTTTCTGCAGTCTGAGAATCAGTGCCTGAGTCCAATACATAGTTTCACGTAGATCTTCAGCATAAAACGAGATAACTCTGCATTTAGATAACTGACGTGCAGGAGTTACGTGAATGTCTGGTATTGTTCCAAAATGTCACTGGTGTAGCCGCAACCCGGGAAAATACTTTGGCCATTTTAGGGTTACTCACTATTCAGAAGCCACACCGAATATTTGTACTTTGAAACTGCAAGCACAGTTGGGTGGAAAACTTTGTATTACACAAAACGATTGAGAAAATAGTTGAGGTGCGTTGTCATTGGTTTATGGAACTCAACTGACGGCTCTCTCCAACAGAGCCGTCAATATTTTCGTGTAAATATATTTTGTGTAAGAGCTGTTTTGTATATCAACTATTTTTTCGCAAATGGTAACTCAAGCAAAAGCAGATATGCGCTTTTGGGTTGATTAGGCAGAATATTTTTCGAAGCAGTTAGCAATCGAAATGTACTTTTATCGCAAGCTGTCTGCGAACTTTACCTTGATACCATATATATTTCTTCATTTGGTTTTGCAACGCACACCGGCAGGCAAATGCTGGGACGACGCACTCTTCCACTGCGTTTGTGAGTTTTATTGCAAAAATTGCTCATACATTTTCACCCAGAAAATTTACAAAATAGTGATTTTACTAACAAAACAACTGTTTTGGAACTTTTACTTCCAGCCCGCTGCGGTAAAGATGAACATTGGATATTCAGTGGTAATTAGCAATAACCGGTTCTGCTCATTTTCTCGGTGAGTGGATGTAGTATATCATGAATAAGGTCGGTAAGCTTCCAAGATGTTAATGATAACAGTCGTCTTATCTATAGATTGATAGCCTCTGGCGGTTTTATCCAAATTTCATTTCATTGGGAAGTATTTATACAGCTATGTAGACGTGACGTCTAGGTAATATCTTGCGCGCTCAGTGCATGTTTATCAAGTCAGAAGTGCAAAACCTCATTACGAGGGCCTTTGTAAGCTTGCCTACTGCGGGGTTTGTGAGGGACGAATATTTCGCCTAAGTATAAAAGCATGGAATAACTCTGGCCCGCGGTGATATAGTTGTTTTCAGGACCGTTATTTAACCGTAACGTCAGTTGACGCGAGACTCAGAACGGATGCTTTGTAACTGCACAATTCTCGAGGGTGGCAAATTTCACCTAAGGTTGCTTCTCTTACGCATGCATGAGGCAAGACCTAGAATGATGATGCTCGCTGGTGAAGCCTGACCTAGTCAAGGAGACTCTGTGAATGTTCCGTCAATTTGTGTATAGCTTTCTTGCAGACCGCACTGATGGCGATATTTTATGGTAAAGCCAGGGCGGAGGACAACTTATAAATTTAACATGTTAACACCATTGCCTGCTTAAGACCGAAAAACTTAGATAGTATCCATTCAAATGGTTGCAACTGTAGCCAGTTTTTCCATGAAAACATAAAATGACTCGGTCGCTGGGTTGATCGCGTGACATCATCAGTGGGGTGTTGGAGAGCGTAGCGGAGCCTTTGTATCACAATGCTTTCTAGTGAACATCAAAAACGCTGGTATCTAGCTGCTGTCTTGCGCTTCAGAACCAAAATACTTGTCAACAAGAAACAAACAGTTCCATCGCAGTTTCGTATATATTGTCTAGATTTTCCCCCATAATAGTGCAATTAACGCAATGTTATTCAATTATCTTCACGCTGCGGAATATTTTATTCTCCATAAGTATTTTTCAATTTGTCCAATGCATGGGGCTTCCGGCTTGCATGCAAAAATAAAAACCCGTTCGTCAGGCGGACGTTGAGTTTTTACCACGCTTCACTTGCAAGTATTTGTCGTTATGCACACGCTCCGCTAGGTGAGAAAGATCCCGCTTAGTTATCCACTTTTGTTTTAGTTTGCATGTCTGCTGTCATTTTTGACGTTGTACAAATAGCGCGCGGTTGATCAAAACCTGTCCAACTTTTCGGGTAATAATTACGCATGGGATGAAGGATGAACTGATGTTTGTCAAGCAAACGTAAATATATATACCCTAATAAACAAACATAATTTATCTTTGCTATCCTTGAAAACTATTTTCGAATTAAACTGGGATTACACAACAAAATTCTTCTTTGTCATATTCCACAACAAGGAACGGTCCAATCCTGCCTAGTTCTCGCGAGATTGTGGCGTTCCAAGCGGAAATTGGAGTGTTGAATAAAAATCCTCCGGTAATTGTTAGGAATCTGAAGTCTCATAAAGCCTATCGGAAATCAACATCTGAGCACAGGAAGCCTTCTTGGGAATTTTGCAAACCACATCAACTTTGTTCCTTCGACGGATACTGGCGTGCAAATCTAGCATGCACTGCATTATTTAGCTACCAGTTGTAACAATTGAAACCGCCTTATCTGTTGTGCTTGGTTGAAATAGCAAAAATTGAATTGGCGCAATCCCAAACAGTTTATGAGGTGCGCCTTTGAGACCGCATGTCCATTCATAATAATTGCTCACACAACAACCCTAACAGTGGTTATTCGTACATAACATCAGCGAATTTTTCCCTAAAGAGGGAAAAGGTTTGTCCGATTGCTCTATCAGCGTACCAGTGATAATACGGATGGAGGAGGCCTGCGAGTGATACGTTTTCCCGGAAATCCGTTTGGCGTCCCTTGAGCAGTGAGATCTATTACGGAAATTGTAGAGTGGTTTTGTTGCATTTGCTTGCACTTTGATCATCATCATCATCATTAACGACAGCATGACATCAGTGCTCAACACCAATGCTTCACTGCCGTACAACCATGACTTATTTGAAAGCCTTATTGTAAAGAAAAGAGTAAATATGGACAGAAGAGAGACTTACTGCTAGCTTACCACAATCATTCTGAGGTGCCTACACCTCCAGACATTCACTCAGGCAATCTGGACAGAAACTGACAACAAGAACGCCACTGACATCGGTTGGCAGCCATAT
>NW_008751948.1:77516-109424 GCF_000715545.1 Opisthorchis viverrini
TGTAGGTCATGGTTGTACGAGGGCTGGGATACTGCCAGGGCGCCCACACCTAGACAGGAGGACGATTAGGGTCCTCAACCAAAGCCTTTGGCTCAAAAGCCTAACCGCAAGGCAGCGGTGTTTGGCGGGAAATGCAAATGCATTACCATTTCTACGGAGCAAGTCGCCACATGTTCCAACCCCCAACCTGGAGGGCCAGGAGACTGTGTTCGTCAGACCTCTAACCATTGACCAACGTGGCATGAGAGACTCTGTGAGTGTCGCGGGACACTCTCTAGTATAGCTCAATGGATCGCTGAGGTGCGCAAACCGTCACACCACGGTAAGGTCCAGTCTCTTCGTGACGGTTGCACTTTAATAACAGTCAATGAATATCCAGGGAAGTTCAGGAAGACGAGTCAAAAGTGAAGATGGATATTCATTTTTGTTAAACAAAACGCATGAGTTTTGCAACCTGTCCAATAGTCTGTAACTGTTCTGTTGGCATTTTCTAATGAATAACTCCGCACCAAAGACATTCTTTTCACTGTGGTGTGGGTTGCTTAAGTACTTTTAGTTACCTCACTTTGTGACGAAGCCAATCTCTGCCTAAAGTCCGAGGAGATTTACTCAGCGTTTTTAAATCTATTGAGAATCATAAACAGCTCGCTCTTCGTAAATCATGGATGACGCTTCACAAATCTTTCAGGTCTCCATCCGGACAAATTATACAATTTCGATGGTGTGAGCATATTTGCGTCTTCTCCCAGATAGTCAATTTGCGGCGCAAACTACTGACAACCCTTAGAGCCTTTGCGTTTATGTGGCGGATGATCAGTGGTGAGAACCCGTATCAAGGGTGTGCGCTGCTGATGTTTCAAAGTAAGGATGTAGCAAAATACATTGCTCGCCTGAGCAGGCGGAAATCTGCCCTGATGAGAACAATGTGACGCGGATAATTGCTTGACCGCCAAAATTTATTCTATTAATTTGTGCAGACGAATTTCTTGCCAGGTATTTTGCCAGCCAACTAGAAATAGGATAAAAATCAACAATTTATCAGAAGTTCACCGACAGTAGTACAAATGTGAATTATTGTGAGCACCGTCATTATGGTCAGCTCAATCCTAAACGTTTTGTTGGCTGCATAAGTGTCAAAGAAAGCAATCTGAAAACCCCACTCACTGCGCACTGTCTGTGCTGTTCATTGTGTGTGCAGTGCGAAACCCTCATTGCTCCAGGTATTCAGTTCGCGAGAGATTCTCATCCGCGGTAATATTTGTCAGCTGCTAGAGTGCCTTCGTTCGGTCTGCATATTGAAGACGCTATCTCAAGTTTCATTGAGGATCGTTGTAATTTAAAGATCTAACCAAAGTTCGTGCATAAAATGCTCAGTAAGTTGCTTCATAGAGGATTTTATGTAGTGTGAATAATAGGAAATTATTTAAAGTGAGATACGGCTGCCATTTTGCTTGCGCATTAATGAGCGGGCGATAATTTTCGTGATCACTCAGCAAATTTTTCACACGGGTAGTTAACAAGGGCGTAAGGGAATCAGACCTGCACTACTTCGCATGGTTTAAAACATTGGAACGTTTTTGGGCTGAAATGTTGGCTGTGCCAAAATTTGATTCAGTCTAACTGGTGATGCCGCATTTCCGTCTGTGAATGAGTATACGGTGCAGTTTTATCCCATTTGATTTTATCCGCTTGCATATTTCAGGAAAGGGTAATCCGAGGATTTCTCTTGAGATTAGTGTGACTATTGAGTCCTAATTGTTTGCAATGGTGGCTACAACTTTCGGCTAATGATTCGCTTCCAATAATGGGGCAGTTTGTTATCCTAGTTGAGATCTACTTATCATCATGTAGATAAAATCAGGCGGATATATTGTCTGTTTCGTGCCAGTTTCCAAGATATGTGATCCACGATTTTTTTTCCCTTTTAGGCATCGTTACTTTGACTTTTCAGCACAGTCTGCGGCCTGGAAAACAGCATTTAAAGCTAAAGTATCAGCGGAGTTGCAACGATGCCTCCATACCAAAAACGTGCATGTATTTATGGGAAAACGGAAAATCAAGAATAGTAACACCTTGTGGCCAGAAACGGTGTTTGCTAATTTCACTAAATTAGACGCGCAAAAGAATCTATACACATGCTGCCTACTCTGTAGGTAAATACAAAGCCTCAAAAGAACACAAAGGCCTTTTGGAATGCAACGCACCAAAGCTAACAAAGCAGTTAAAACTTGAACCACGTCATATGTATTTATTTTTTGTAGACAAAAGCTTGAAATCTCCAAGGCTTACCACATAAGCAGCAACACGAAATCACCGAGCAATTAATTTGATGAGGTTTTGATAATGCCACATGGCTGCATCTGATCATCAGAACAACTGATACCCATGAACTCAGAAGTGTTTGACCATATCAATGGTAGTCTGGCAGATTAATTGAATGGGATTTATTCAGTTATTTACGCTGGCGATTAAGGGATGATACTGAGCTCTTCTGTTAAAGCAGGAGGACAGTTTGTAGGCAACAACGGTAAATGTAACAGACCCCACCTGTCGCGCTGTAAAACACAGGGGAGAATATCAGCATCAATTGAGGCATGTTAAGTGATGCTTTCTTTATCAACAATAGAAACACCCCGGCAGGCGTCCCTCTCAAAGGCATAGTTTTGAATCGGAAGGCACAATTAAAACAGCGAAGGTGGAACATTGGAACTTAAACTTTGTTTTCTACCCGAATGACTTGAAATTCCACCGCTTGGCCCTCTTGGACGCCCAACAAAGACACAAAAGTGGTCATAATGTGGACACAAATTTGCCATAGCTGACAGCGCCATATTGTAGTTTGTTCTCCATTGATCGGCAGCAAGCGGGTGGTAAGATTGTCAGGTTAGCAAGATTTGTTGGAGTGAATCGTGCATTCTGCATCGGAGTTCACTTCATTATCACGGTCTCGCGTGCGCTGACTTCACAGTTTTCACAGAGGTTGGCTTAATTATGAGTGGTTTCGCATCCACTGTCGTCATCGTTTTCAGCTACACTTTGAGGCTCAAGGTATCAAAAAGGCCACCACATTCTGAAGTAAGCTATAAGCTTGGAGTAAAGTGCACTCTGTCGACTCCATTTCGGACAAGTATAGCTTCAAAGTGATTAACATCCACCTAAGTGTGTTTTACGTACGTCATTCAAACCTCCTAAAATGCCACCTACAAATATCGAGGTGCTTATCATGTAACGTGGCATTTATCAATAAAAATTATCACTACGACCTACTCCTAAAAGCCACCTTTTCCAGTATTGTCATACGCATATTCCGAAAAAAATCGTGTTTCCATCATGCGTTTCAGTCCTCAAACCGCTGATTTGCAGCTATTTCGGGAAAAAGGTAAACCGATTGGTGAATGTGTCATTATGTGGTTATGAGCAATTGGACTGTGCGCGAAAATAGCCGGGATGATAATAATTCATTATTCTTCGAAGAATTGAGAACAAAGTTTGAAGAAAGACTTATGCGCCCGGAGTCTCGGGTGAGCACATTGTTGCAGCACAAACTCTGACTATCACATGATGTTTCTTCCGGTCAATGATTTTAAAAATATGTTTTGCAGACAAACTATGAAATTACGGCACCCTAGTTATTGAGATATCGGTTTATTTTCCCCGGAAACTCTCCAAAGTAATCATTCACAGGAAGCAAACCGAGCAACAATCCGGGCTATGTCGGAGTAGCAGCTTGTTCGTTTGCAAGTGTCGTTTGTTTCCGTGTGCCCTCACTGTTAGGGGTAGTGCACACGAACTCTGATGGGCTATTAGTTGTGAGTTGGGGAAACTGATGAACCAGAGCTAATCTTGCTCACCGGAATTCTTCGGGGCAGTTCTTCGATTTTTAATTGTGAGGAGGATTTTAAAAAATTTGCCTACGCAACATCAGATGGAAATTCCTGGCCAGTTGGCTATCTTACCGTACCAGAATGTGCACCACTCCAACTTCAAAACACAAGCTTAGAATAAACAACGCGGAATGCGCGTTTGCCCAGGATTAAGGCATAGTCTTTTTATCTTAGCCATAAGATTGCGCTGATCGCTTCAGAAAGTCTGATTACACAGTCTGTTCAGTGGAGCTTCATGGAATGCAGAGCTACCAATTTTCTTATGAGGCCCAAAACAGTTTGATCTAACGCGTTCAGCGGACTAGGCACTGGACCATACTCACGTGCACTTCTTACGACAACCCCATGGCTTTTTCAGCGGCTGGACGTACGAACTACGAACAGAATGCAATCGCACAATCACCGCTTGTGAATTTGTCTAAAGTCCAATGTGTAACTTTGGGATTACGTATATCGTGGGTGCTAGCAGCCCGAATCTCGGTGCCGACATACTTTAGTCGCTGAAATTTTACTCAGTGTCTCGGGTTGCGCCAAAAGTTAAGCTTGTTGTGCCGGTCCATATAAATCTCTTGAAACATCAATTCTTGAGATGGCTCGGATGCCTTAAAAGTGGTGCAACCTTGGAAGGCGCCGGTTTCGAATCGATTACAAACCCGTACACGCAGCCGTGCTGCACCAACTTCAGTCATGTAGCCTGAGAATAAAGAACCGGCCATAGCTGATCAGCAAGCCAAATGTATAACCGAACGTATTGTGCATGCTTCAATCGTTGTGAGAAACGCTGTTTACGTGGACCATCCTCACCAACCACTTCAAAGTTGACGGAATTTCGCTGAATTGAAAATCTGTATTAGTTTCTTACGACTCAACCGATAATCGTCTATTGGCGATTGGTGAAAAGGGCTTTCAAATATAAGGCTTGTATTTCAATATGCGTACAAAAATATTTCACTCTCTAGTGTCAACCAGTGAGCACAATTCCGTCTACAAAAGTTCAAGATCAAATTGTAACTAAACGATATTCCATCACGCGGCAGCCTTGAAAACCTTTCTCGAAGTGGTACATTTTGCGAACATTTTAGTGCAGCACTGTGTAGGTGGATTCATAGATGTGGCAGTTAAGTCGCAAATATGCAAATCAAAATTATTCTCGGATCACATGTAACCAACTTGTAGATTGTGTGTAGGATTAAGTCGAATTCTGGCAACTGAACAGTTTCCCTTGTGATCTGTCTCATTGGTAATCGCCACATCCTGATGGGATGCACACGGTTCTCATGGTTTGCAATAGATTAATTCAGGTAATGCATAGTTAGTTCCAGTTTTATTCAGTGGCTCAGTGCACAGTGAGCACAGCCCAGGGGAAAAATATTCTTAAGAAGACGGGCTTCATTTTTGAAAGCCTTTGTCGAATCTGTCCGAAATTCGTGCAGTACTTGTACATGCCTGTAGATTTTTTTCCAATGAGGCTGTATGAATGTTGTTGTCCATTTATTTTTCTTGCAGTGCACGAAATGCGCATTAAAATCGTTAGCCAGAGGATTCAAGAGGAACTGACTGAGCAGATTTATAGACATGTTACACTCATATGTGGTGAAAGGTGTATCTAGATATTTGTACAACCAATTTCGTTGGATCGACATTTTATCTTCATGGCCACAGTAAACCTTTCGTGGTTGTTGCTGTTTCGGTGCCTAATTGCGTGAACGTTTACTCCGATGAGAATGGCTACCATGTGGCTTTTGACAGTTTGCGTTTGCTCAGGGATTGTGAGCCCCCATACGGCAAATAAGCTACCATTGCTGTTGTGTCAAAAAATACGAAACAATGCAAACTAGCTAAGGGAGAATTGGAGGGATCTGTGATCGTCTGCGGGTTGACAAGTCGAAGAGATGCTAAATACTATGCCGGCCTGTGTTCCATCGCCACGGGTTGAATCCCTGATGGTATAAGATTTCAAACAATGGGAGGGTAGCACTTGCTCAACCACGGCTGAGTAATCACATAAAAGCTTGAACGGTTCTCCCCGGCTACTAAAATCCCGTATATTGCACAATGCACCACCGATCGCTTGGTCCAATAGCCCTGTTTCGGTGGACGAAATAAATAATGGCGGACTTTTTTTCTAGTAGAAAATGGGCGGCGCCATTTTATAAAACCTTTCCTTGTTTGAACTTTATTTTTGTCGTCGAGCAATTGTATTATGATGACCATGTATCATGTGTCAATAATCCTGTCTCCGTCAGCTAAAGTTGAACCGCATTGGGTACATAGGCGGACGCAATGGCTGCACCGTCACATCTAGTTCAAACTGATGAATGAGTGAGGAAACGCCAGTTGGTTTGCGACCTAGTGCGGAACAAAATACCAGATATTTTGCTTACATACCCTAGCTAGCTTTTCGAATAAGGTTTTGGTCTTCGCTAATTTGTATGTGCTTCATATACCAATTTCGCTCATCCAGATATCCGATAAAGAAAAAATGGATGTATTGCGTGCAAGGGACAAAACATTATCTCAGACTGTCAACCTGTGCTCGCAATCTACTGGCCAACCCTCAACGGATTCAACAAAACGCTAAACGACAACCAAACTCTATGTCCTATTTATGTGGTCGTTAATATCATAGAGGCCAACGTTGCTCAGCTGTCTGAAGCGGCACGAAAATGTGGATGTGGGGGATAAAAACCGGCATTTGGCTCACAAGGCACCAGCTCTTTCTTCCGGGTCATGAGAATAAGTGCAGTAGGACAATGAATTAAACTCATTCTCAGTACCTAATGCTTTTAATTGCGCGTGTGCAATGCTTAAAAGCAAACTGGATAGTTGTTTTGGCAGCCGCTCCCAGATATTATCCACTTCCCACAAAGCACAGAATTTGGTTAAATGAGGGTGGGTCTTGGGCGTTCCCTACCAACATGTTCGCGGCCCTCAAGTTAGAGTCGGATATATTTTTTCTCCCATTCCACGGTTTGAATCGGCTTTAGTTTTTGAAACATGGGTGTGCAAATATGAACCTAGGGAATTTTTCGTGGTGTTTATTTCAGGCGCAGTAAATACCTGAACGGTTCTCCCCGGCTACTAAAATCCCGTATATTGCACAATGCACCACCGATCGCTTGGTCCAATAGCCCTGTTTCGGTGGACGAAATAAATAATGGCGGACTTTTTTTCTAGTAGAAAATGGGCGGCGCCATTTTATAAAACCTTTCCTTGTTTGAACTTTATTTTTGTCGTCGAGCAATTGTATTATGATGACCATGTATCATGTGTCAATAATCCTGTCTCCGTCAGCTAAAGTTGAACCGCATTGGGTACATAGGCGGACGCAATGGCTGCACCGTCACATCTAGTTCAAACTGATGAATGAGTGAGGAAACGCCAGTTGGTTTGCGACCTAGTGCGGAACAAAATACCAGATATTTTGCTTACATACCCTAGCTAGCTTTTCGAATAAGGTTTTGGTCTTCGCTAATTTGTATGTGCTTCATATACCAATTTCGCTCATCCAGATATCCGATAAAGAAAAAATGGATGTATTGCGTGCAAGGGACAAAACATTATCTCAGACTGTCAACCTGTGCTCGCAATCTACTGGCCAACCCTCAACGGATTCAACAAAACGCTAAACGACAACCAAACTCTATGTCCTATTTATGTGGTCGTTAATATCATAGAGGCCAACGTTGCTCAGCTGTCTGAAGCGGCACGAAAATGTGGATGTGGGGGATAAAAACCGGCATTTGGCTCACAAGGCACCAGCTCTTTCTTCCGGGTCATGAGAATAAGTGCAGTAGGACAATGAATTAAACTCATTCTCAGTACCTAATGCTTTTAATTGCGCGTGTGCAATGCTTAAAAGCAAACTGGATAGTTGTTTTGGCAGCCGCTCCCAGATATTATCCACTTCCCACAAAGCACAGAATTTGGTTAAATGAGGGTGGGTCTTGGGCGTTCCCTACCAACATGTTCGCGGCCCTCAAGTTAGAGTCGGATATATTTTTTCTCCCATTCCACGGTTTGAATCGGCTTTAGTTTTTGAAACATGGGTGTGCAAATATGAACCTAGGGAATTTTTCGTGGTGTTTATTTCAGGCGCAGTAAATACCAAAATATCTGTTTGGTTATGTATGTAGTCTCTACGCTAGGTTTATTAAGGAATTTCGAGTAGACGGGCAACTAATATCTTAGCACATACTAGGCAGTATTCGTTTTATAAGAGCACGATATTTCCCGGCTGGTATTGGGTTGGTGGTCAAAAGTGAGCAAGCTCGATTTATGGATGACTCATTAAATTAAATTCAAACGCTGATACCGCATTCCTGGCAGCAAGCTAGATATGAAACAAACGTCATCGCTTATCAAAGGGTTGATGCACGAAATATAGTCGTTTATAATGCTTTCGCACTTTAGGTCAACGCATGCAGTACACCTATTTGGATATGTTGATGAAATAAAAATGATAAGGGTTCAGCTTGTGAGGAATCTTATCTGGAAAATGCCCAGATAAATTTTTGCGTCCGCCTCTCTTAGTTGGCAATTTTCAAAGGATATCCGTTTACATTCCATACTCCACAAAACTTCATCATCCGCTCAGATATCCTTGCCCGAGCTGTTAGATTTGTGCAGTTAAATGCTTGACGCATATCACGAAAACAAAGATCAGTTAGCCTTCCTTTTCTCTCAAGACCAGGATTTCCGTACCCAGCGGATGTGTTGGTGACGTCTAGTCACAATGGCCCGCATCCGTTCTATAATAGTTTGCACGCCACCTTGGATGGCAGGCGATAAATGACATGCTAATATATAGGTAGACGTGTCCACTTGATCATAGGCCCGTATACCCCAGCTTCTAATTGTTAGTATGCGAGCAACCATCATAAAATCAGAGGACTGTTTAAATATTTGGGTTACTGACTTGAGTTTTTGGCGTAGTGAGTAGAATACGGTCCATGTGGCCAAATGCTAGATATTTGAATCATGGTATTGGGAGAAAAATTTGTTTTGCTTTACATCGAATGAAGCAGTTATCTGACAGGACGACAACCAAATCATATGCGTAACCTGAACGGGTGGATTGCGTTCGCTCGTCTACTGAAACTTCCGCTGTGGCTGGAAATGTCTGAATCTGGAGTTGCCATATGTCTGCCTACGAATAACTGCATGACATTTGTGTACGATTCCAGTGTATACTTTTTCGCAGATTTCAGACAGGAATAGTACAATACGTACGCTGAAGGTTGAAAGAATGCCTGGTCAGAAAGTGTTTTTCGCGCTGGGATCATGTAAGCGGACATAAGTGCAGTTTATTTATGCGATAACTGGATGACCAGCCACCGAACATTCTAACGAACAAAATTAGGTCGATTTTACAAACATTTTATAAGCAATTAGTACATTAGCCCAAACCGGCGGACGCAGTTTAACAAGGTTGGCTATGTTGAAATTACTGTGCATGAGAAGTAATCAGTTTCTCTTATGCACAAACAGACATTCGAAACACCTATCCTTGTCCGGTTAACGAATATGCAACACGAAGTAAACGGTGAGTATTTTCCGATCAGTCACTAACAACAAGGAAAACTGATATCGGGATTTTCTACTCTAAAAGGGGGCATTTATCCATAACTTTGTTTTTATGTTCACGCTGTCTACTTTGCCTTGTGCATTTTGTCAACAGAAAAGCTTTTCCTTGTGATCACCATAAATTGCAGTGAAAGATTCCCGCAAAGCTGAGGTTGTCTACTTGGTTCGGCACACAACCCGGTCGGAATATTGATTAAACCGAGTAATCCGTTATTGGCAAATCGCTGATGAATCTGACCTCCGGTGTTCGCAATTGGCCCCTGCATCCAGACTATTTCCATTTATTGATTCTATGAGTCCATGATCGTCCAACCTGCGAATGGCCGTAACGATTTACTACCGAAATAACAACACCATTTTCCATTCAGACGCGGATTGTATTACGTTGCAGTACAGACCACCACATATAAACCATTCCAACTTACTGCAATCTAGTTTTGATTTTTGTGATCAAAAACAGGCTTTGACGATGCCACCAAGTTGGTTGTGCACTAAAGCTGAACGCATGCATACGAGTCCATCAGGGAACTTGAAGAAATTAAAGGTCGCAGGAACATTCTTTGATGAGAAGATGCATCAAGCCCACTGGGTGACTAGTAAACCACAGTTGGAAGTTTTATGGCATCGAATCATTTTCTAGATGCTTCAAGTCACATGTATTTCGATGTTTTGACATTTAAATGTATGCGTGAACAGTAAATTGAAGTCACGGAATCTCCCACCCGGGGGGGAGCTCAAAGCCTTTCAAGCGATTAAAACTAGTGAATGAGCCACTCCATTATCTAATCTTCAAAGCAGCCAACACACGTATACTGGGAAATTGATTGTGTACAAATAAAAACCGATTGTATTTATCTTACATGCTCAATTGGGCTATATCACACCATGGCAGAGTGATACACGCCCAAACAAGCAGGGGGCAGATCTTGCTGCAAGAACGATATGTTTCACAATCACTGGTGGGAAAATAAACAACTTCCTCTACGAGATTAAAACAAACCTAGGTTCCTTGTCAGAAAACAAATGATTGAAATCATTCGCTATTTAATAAGTGCAGCCTTCCGCATGAACGGTCAAAAGGAATGAGCTCGCAGACCGGCGACTAACTCAGTGACGACCGTTGAAACACTACCAGTGGGGTCTAAGCTCGCCGTGAATGTGTGGTTCATGGAAGAGAGGCAGAAAACAATAAATGTTTAGCTACTTGTATTTTGTGACCCTCCATGGATCTTAGTTATCGAACGGAGGGCACAAATTACTAGTAGATAACTCCAGGAGCGGCTGAAAGACAAAATGAGTTCAACTAGGCAAACGTTGGTGTTCTTGTTTTGCAAAGCACCATCACATCACGCTCACTTTGTGGTGCGTATGGCCCGTATCTGCTTACCTTTCGCAAATACATCCAAATACTTCACAATTTGTTTGTGATCATGTGACCTGTTGCGTTATTTGTGATCTTGGTTTCCCGTGGCTCTGCCACAGGATTGTCCATCTTTCTATTTATGAAAAATAGTTAGGCGTGGCTGCTCTATGCTCCATATTACGCTTCGATCAACAAATTCGTCTATCCTACTCAAATACTCAAACGTCATGTCATTTGCGATGACCGCGTTGTTTATATTTACCATTCCATTGTTGAACAGGATGTTTAACACTCAATTTATGTACGCCCATAAACGACCCCGTAAATTCTGACACGTGGAAATTAAAGAGTAAGCTAACGGCAACGCAGTGGATCCTCCCACAAACAGCAAGGCGACAAACAACTTGCTTCCCACAAACTCATTTAAAATACACGTTTTTAACTCAGCAATTTCTTGTGCTTTGTTGTAAATTCAAGGGGTTCCCTACGCTTTCTCTAGACGGTTTGACTTGGGTTGTTACCTGGAGACGGTAAAGCCATTCTTATGGTATTAAATGAACATGCGGCAATCCAACAAATCTAAATGGTGCGAATGCATTCGGCCTTCACACCAATGAGAATAAATGCAACTGTTCCGCTTTTCCGAACAGAGATATATTCAATCCATCAATTACCATTGCTAACACAAGGTCATACAGGGGTATAAAACGGGCGGAACAGAAAGAATAGCCAGAGAAGCGGGACGTGTATTTTTACGTCGCTAACCACCAAATTCATGGCTGTAGTTTTCATATGTATCGCAACCGTCCTAGGTACGTTATTTACAGCGCAGAAGACAATACATAGTTATATACTGATGTGTACATATACAAGCATACTCATGCATTTTAACTTACTTTCCAGTGGGGTGCGTGTCGGCGCGAGGTATTCCGCCATACGAACTTTGTATGGGTGAGACTTGACAATGTTCAATGTAAATCGCGCGCTCACTATGATTCAACGCATCTCGGCTTACTTACATCAAAATGGCTGCTTACCGGCGTGGTAAAATTCATTTGCACGTCACAAACAGTTTCACATTACCGGGATGTAATTTTTTTGTCTCCATTATTGATTCTCGCTATTGATTTCCATTACTGTTCGTTATCAAACCAACGAAATTCATACTTGTCGCCATACTTGGGGAATGTTTTCTCGTATTGCCATCCAAACCTCTAACCGCGTCTTCTTGACTCAGCTCAGCTGACGAGTTTTGAGGCATTCAAAATTGCTTCTGCCCAAATTGTTTTCTAGCAAACCAGCAAGCTATAAATCTTTCGGTAATTTCCCGCTTCCCGAAGAACCCTGATGGAGGACCAGTTGAAACTGGATGCGCGTATGTTGCGGATGGTGTGTAGCTGCGAAATCGTAGCAGACATTGGGAAATATCACAGTCACAGAGAACATATTAAGTGAATTTCACATGAGGAAAGTTATTCTTGGAAATTCTGCGAAGAAAGATGCCTTGAATGTAGTAGAAATGGATCTTCGTCCAATTTTCAGCGACCTCTGATTTGAAACTCTTTTCTCCCGCTTGTTATTGCCTTAGGTGTGTTTCTTTTGACATCTGCTGCGCTGGAAACACGATATCATCTCCCTAACTATTGTAAATTGATTTTCAATTATTCGCTAACAGCAACTAACTACTCATGGGGTTTACACTACAGAAAGATGTGGAGGGGATTCTCCTCGCTATGACAGTAAGTTCTCAGTGACCCATCTGCCGATAATAACTGTGTACTATAATATCCACTGCCAAACACGCTAGTTTAAGCAAACACCTCAAACAGTATATAAATCGCCAAGTTTGCTGATCACAGAGAACAATGTGCAAGTGATCGCGCCGATAAATGCAACTTGACGTTCAGAAACTGAGTTTTTGTCTCAATTAAGCCAAATAACACAAGCTCAGTCGCATTTTGAACATCAAACTCCCGTACTCCGGTGACAGCTAGAATCACTTCGAGAGTTTGAGTGCGACATTCTCTGCATGTCGATCTGGTTTGTCGAAACGTAGGCTGACGGATATTGTTGCAAATGACTGGGACGCATGATGTAATGATATCCCTCTGAAAACAATTCAAGGTGAAAATATGTCCAACGCATTTCCAATAATGTACATCTATTCACATCTGTCAGCATTTCAGGTTTTCATCAAATCCAACATTAATTTGTAGCTGCAGAAGTCCGTAGAGTCGATTTGTGCCGCCGTAAGTATGTCTTTTATTTTATAATTGCAAGCTGTTCTTTGTTTACCTCTCATTACATTTGCAAAACACTTTATTGTGAAATTATGTGAAGACCCTGATAGATTCTGTAACATTTATCAGCAGAATGCCAATGCGTCGAAAATTGTAAACGTGAAACACAACTTAGGGTGAACCAGCTTGGCCGCGCAAACATGAGTGAAAATAAAGTGGATTTCTTCCTTCATATATTACCCACATATTTACGTTTACAAAAAATATCGATAAAACGTGCACCACACAATACCGACACAGCATACATTAAACTATGTAGTATTTTTCATTTTCAGATCAATGCAATAGGGAGGAGAGGACTCGATGTCTAGGTTTGTCCAAGCATTCAAACTTGCATGCCTAATGCGTAGATTACTATGTGCTGACACCGGTAGGAGATTCTTAGGGTTATCCGAAATTTTCTTCTTTAAATGTCTATTCAGCTTACAGTAGCCCTCACTGCGATGTTTTGACTGATCCCGTAGCAGTTATTTCATTATCTGAGCATGCGTGCGTAATGCAGTGATTTATCGAATGCCGATTCATCCTGTGTTAGTTTTGATTTTGCCCTACTGACCACATACAATTTGGCCAGTCAAACAACCAAATTTGAGCATTTTTGGGGCCGTTTGCTGACAGGATGTAACGAGTACTCCCGAGGAACCAGGTGGTCTAACCTGCATGTCTCACGTTCAAGCCATAGTTAAACTGACGCTGAATAAGCTACATCAAGAGCGTGACTGGCGTGCTTGTCTCCAAAGTAAATCGTATGCTGTTGTTGAACTATTATTGCTTCAAAAACTTTGCAGCGTTCCGAGGAGAAGTGGCGCAATTTTTGTATTTCCTAACGATTTTAGGCGCACATCCGAACAGCCAACTAGAGAAAAGTAGGTCAATTCACTGATTACTGCTCTATATGTTTATTGTTTTGTGAAAAGTAACGGTGATCATAAGAAGTTGTTACGTAGAACTACTTACATTTTCATCACTAAAAGACATGGCTTCGTTGCTAGAGTAACTAGCGTGTTGAATTTATATGAATATCTCCGGTAATTTTTTAGGCTGCTATTAGTGTAGCCGTAACTTGGCAAAAATATTTCGCATTTTTAGGGTCGCCCTCCGTTGGAAATGTCTATAGCGCCCTTCTCAGGAAACGCAACCACACATAACGTTTATTGATCTGAAACTGCGAACACGCTTGTACACCAAAATTCATATTAATCAAAAACATTGAGCAGGTTATGGATGTACGCTATCTTCAGTTGATAGTATTGCATCACTGGACTAAAATAACAAAATGCAGGAAAGATGGCATACTGACTCACATCCAAAACTCTTCGCTATATACCGAAAAATTTAGAGCTGCCCCCATTTGGACCATCTGGTGTAGTTAAATTTTATGTGGGCATCCAAACGCAGTTGAATGCAGTTTTGGTTCGGTTCGTCCGGAAACTTTCCGGATATGTTAGAAATCGAAATTTATTTTTACAAGCCAGCTGCTCCAAAGGATTTGCATCCCCGCATGACACATCTCTTCATTTATTTTGTAACGCTTACCTCAGGCAAATGTTGGGACGAATCTCTGTACCGCTGCAATGGTGAGCTTTGTTGCTGAATTTATGGATAATTTGCTACCGGGATTACAATTTTAAAATAAAACACAACTTCTTTTTAATCGCAGCCCGCTGCGGTAACAATGAACAATGCAAGTGTGAGTTTCCGCATTTGGATCCCCTCTAGTAATTTCTAACAGCTAGTTCTGCTAATGTGCTTGGCGGGTCGACCTGTTATAGTATCCAGTTTCAGGGTCACTGTCTGAAGAGCTGGTGATAACATGTCCTTAAAAGTGTCTCGCTAATGGGTTTATGGTTTCAAGAGTTTTTAATCGAAATCCGTCAAAATGTAAATTTTCCATAGATATTTTTTAGAGGTGACTTTCATATATTATCTATAGAGCTGAGAAGTTACAATCCCTCCTGGTGAATATCTATGAGAGCTGGCCCAATGTGGGGCTCTGTGACGGAATCGGACTTCTTTCTACGCACGAACGCATACAACAACTCTGGCCGGCAATAATATAACTGTAATGTGACCTTAGTGCCATTGCACTCGTCACTAATTAGCGTGGATCGTCATGCTGAACCATGTTTTCGGTTTAGGGACTATTTTATTCATTTTACACATGAAGCCTTGGGTTTTATTGCGCAAAAATACAAGCGCATCTACTAGGCGGACTTTCAATGTCTAGTATATTCCGTCTGACACGAAGTTCAAGCCGAAAAATATGCGTGCTTCATTTTCAGTGATTTGCCGCCAGTTACACGCTCCGCTAGGTAAGGCAGAATTCCGCTTATGTCTACACTTCCGTCATTTTGGCAACGTGCAGGTAGCATGTGAATCATCAAAACCTGTCTGCATGTTGGGTTAGTATATGTGCATGAGATGAATTTTTGAATGATGTTTACCCAACATACGTAATCATACATGCCCTAATAAGCAACTATATATATTTACCTTTCCAGACCCATAAACAATGTCGTTACCTTGGAAATTGTTTTCAAATTACAGTGGGATTGCACAACATAATACTTCTTTGTCATCTTTGAAAGCAGGGAAAGGTCTAATCCTGCCTAGTTGGTGGGAGATTGCAGCATTCCAAACTGAATTTGCACCTACCGTTGGATGGCGACGGATGATTATGTGAGCCGCCTTTGTGTTTGATTGTAAACTATGCACGGAATGGGTTGTGAAGATGCACATTTCTGTTCATGCGAACCGATTGCAGCAACAACGAATAAAGCCACTTTAAGAGCTATGTGCAGCTTTTAGGATAAGCAAAATATTTTCCAGCAGAATATCTCCTTAGTTTAAGGTATCTATTTAAACTTCGTACATAGAGCGCCCAGCGCGCGGACTCGAAGTCATCCTGCTATGCGTGTAAATACTGGGAATTTAGTTGAATTTGGATATAAAAGCAAAGTTCACTTTCGCCTAAAGAAGCAGGCAACAATTATTCTGAACACCCAGCAACAAATTCGTGTGGGTAGTTAACCCACATCAGTGGGTGCCGCACTAAATTTTGGCTGTTCCAATCAATGCTCCAGTCTCCCTGAGGACGCCGTATATCTGCCTACGAAGTAATGTGTGTTACTGTAGTATCCCATCATGGTTACTGCTCTCGAGAAGTTCTGGCACAAGTACCGCAGCGAATTATGGTGAAGTCGGACCTCAAATCTCGTGCAACGGTGTCTGCAACCTTTGCTTGAATATTGGCTTTCTATGTAGATCAACTAACTTTCCCGCGAATGAAATCAAACAGGTCGATTGTTCGCACTTGTTAATTTCTTGGCCTTTAGATTTGCGATCTGGTTGTTCCTTCAGACAGCATTGTAATCACTGTGGTCCACACAGAAAACGGAATTTAGAGATTAGGACATCGGCTACTGGGACAGTGACTACCGCAGATCGTTTCTCTAGTGGGTGCTTTGCACTCCGCATAATGAACCCAACTATTTCATCAAACGATTGGATAAATCCAGCCAAACCGGTCTTGGAAAAGAGGAGAGTAACGATTATTAGTAGGTCGGTCCACTACATACGTTTACGTGCGGGAGCACAACGTAACTCACAAGTGTCGCACGGGACGTTTACGAGAAGGTGAGGGCCAGGCGCAGATAAGCAAGCAGTTGGAGATTAAGAGCACATGGTAGAGTAAGCAAGTAAATGAGAGAGCTCTATCACGTCGATTTAGGTTCAGTCGTATGCTTCAGTTTAAGCTGCCCATTGAAAAATACCCCACAGTATAACTTCTGTCTAAAATAACCGCCACTTGGCGACATGTCCTCCTCAGCAAAAACCGAAGGTACAATTTTAGCACTAAATTTGAGGCAAACGTTTTGTGAATTGACCTACTTGTGGGACAGTGCAGGATAAGTTGCAGCCAGAATTTCCTAATCGACGAAAAATAGGTCCATCTGTAGAAAATTGGAGTTGCTGCAGCGAACCACGTAATCGTTTAATGGCCCATCTGAAGCGTACGTGGGCCCTCAACACTTCTTTTCGAATGCGTCGCTATTTTTCCTGCAGTGAAATACATGTGTCAGGATGTGCCATGGATGGGTTCCTGGACAACGTTCCACTTAAAACATGTTGCAGCTTTTTTTCTCTTTGAGCGGTAATATACTGCGACGGGATCGTCGGAGTGAAAGTGGCTGAAGTTATCAAAATCGACTTTCACAGAGCCTGGCTGCGTCCCTCCACGTATCGCAGAGGTACCCAGCCACCTATTGCATGACGGCAAATGAACGGAGATGACGAGAATCTCTTACTGGCACAAAACGCTGTTTCTGAAACAAATCGCTTGAGAGACCTGCATATCCTTCTGTTAGGGTCTGGTTGCACAAACGTTTGAGGCAACTACACAAAAGCTTTTCCCTAACCCGCCAAAATAATTAAACAACTTTTATTTCCTTGGGGCGCGTCGGCCGCACACTTCGGTTACCAACCAAAATCTCCTTTATTACCTGCGCAACTTCACATTTTACTGACTGAATTTCTTGCAAGTCTAACAATGATTCAAGGGAACCTATTACCTGGTCACACGATAGCAATTTTCGCCCCCAGGATTGTCTCAAATGATGCTCGTTTGCGAATCGCAGTCTTAAGGAATCAACCTCATTGTCCAACTTATACTACAAGGTCGTTTCAAACGGACAATCCTCTTGAAGATTCTTTGTCTTCTCCCGCTTATACAAAATGCAATCAGCTGTTTTACTCGTATTGCGTAGTGCGTGATTAGGCGTTGATACTACAATCCGAGTGACCAAGTATGAAAAGATCCGCGGAATAATAAGTACTTTCGCTTCCTTCTTGGTCACTGCTTTCAGTCACATTCTTACCTTTTATTTATCAGGAATGCTGCCTCTACTCGCAGCAAGCGGTGCGTCGGCGATAGTGATTTGTCCGCTTCAGCAGAGACAAAAATCGCACCAAGGAGACCTCTTTCCAACCACCACCACCACCTTATGCAGGTAGGCAAACCTCCAATAAAAGAAACCTACTCACACACGATGATTGAGGTGTTTATAATGCAACGTCAACGAGATTTCACGATTCCTATAACACATTGCAATGAACCGGTGTTGCCACCAGGATGTTTCACTGGATAACTAGTTTCCAGCATGCCTATTTGTCTTCAACTGCTGAATGCATAAAGGCTTAAAACAAATTTCTCAGGCGAATGAAAGTGTCCTGAGTGTGTGTTTGAAAAATTTGCCTGCGCAGGCAAAATGTCGGGCGACTTTATTTTAAACAAAGTTATGACACGGCTTTGTAGCCCTCTAAGGTAACGCGTGAGCACTTTGCTTTAGTACGAACGCAGAAGACAGGATGTGGGTATTTGATGATTTTACGGGCACTGATATTACTTAAACACTTTTGCAGAAAAGTTATGAAATTTTCGCAAATTAGCTAATTCAGACCGCCAAAACAGTCACCGCGCTATCTCGGTCGGAATTTTCTTGGACAAAATACACGAAATAAATCAGCAACAAGCCAAGCACAGTGTAATTTGTATGCTGGTAAGCACCATACATTTGTCTAAACGGTCGGGGTTTAGCGCACTACCTAAGCATTTTTGGCGTAAGTGCACAAGGATGTAAGCTTAGGAAACTGATAGTTCCAGACGGTTTTGTTGACCAGAGTAGCATTGGAATTCATTTGATACTTTTTTCGGCAGAGAATTTCCGAAGTCTTACACAGTCCAGACGTTTATTCACAATTTTGCTGCGCAGCCATACCAGTTTGAACATAACTCAAGCTTTAGTACTCCGTGGAATGCACACCAGCATTTAATCATCAGACAGCTCTGTCCACTCAGCCCTAGGACTGCGGCGGTGCATGACTGCATAGTCGTCAAGTGCAGAGCTATAAATTTCCTGTTACGCCCTGTAGAGTTTAGCGAAAGCACGTCCGAATGACCAGGCTCTGTTTCATAATATTTTGCTCTCCGGATGGCAACCTCATGGCCTCCACAGAGGCTGAACGTAGTGATAGAAGACAAAACTTAATGACATGCGCTGTCACATTGACTGCCGAGTAGGTTAATTCTAGCAACAAACCGCAAGAACACGATGTGCGTTTTCGGCGAAGTCACCTGTACTAAGAGGCTAACATGCGATTTCCTGAAGCATTTTTATTGATGACACACACTATTATAAATTTTTGTTTTTGCCGACTATTGAATTCAATATGCCCAAGACCTTGCCGGTAAATAACAAGTTTTTTGAAAAACGGGCTATTGTTTCATTGAAAACAAATGGCCCAAGGCTTTCAGCCGTTAGAACTCTCACTCACAAACTTTAAACGCCCGAACTGTTGTGATCGTTTGCGACGGTAGCTGAAAAAATAAGAGTTTGAATCCGGCCTTTGCCAGTATCACTGCACCGGTGATAATACTGATAAAAGAGGCATGTATGTAATATGACTTCTCGTAAATTCTCTTGGAATCTCTTGAAAAGTTTGAGCTATGGCACAATTTGTGGGGTCGCTCTGTGGATTTTGTTGGATTTTAGCAACAGTCAGTGATTAAAAATGAAAGTTCAGGAAGGCGCGTTCGAATAGAAGGGTGACATTTTGCTTTTGGAAACAAGATGCATGAGATATTTGCTTCACTGTCCAACGTTCTGTTGGCAATTTCTGATAACTTCGCAGCGGAGGCCTTCTTCCTTTCATTTGGAGCCGTGACCAGAATAAGGAAGAAGATCCTGTGGCCACAACCCTTTGAGGGTGGGCATGTGTGGACCTCCCTGGAGGACTTGTAGGAGGTTGCGGAAGCTGTTAAACTGGATGCCGACTGGGGTAATTTATCGGCACTAAAGACCCTCCTCAAGGGGCGGTCGGAGGCGGCCTTGGATGTGGCCGCAAAGCAAGTCGTTGTAGCGGGGTTTGACAAGGTCGCCGATCGCCAGGAGGCCGTAAGGCGACCGCGTTGTTCGCAGGCCTGCTGCAGACGTTCGATCGCGCTTTGCTGGACTGGACGGAGTGTCGCGCCACCAATTTCTTTTTGACCAGTACACTGAAGGAAAGCAGCCCGCCCTTGGTCCCCCGTTGTGGTTGGCGAGAGCGACTGGTTAGTTTCGTGTGAAGCAGCTGGTGCAACTGACACGGGAACTGAACGAATCACCACTGGCCATGTACCAGTCGGAGGAAAAAAGAATGGTTCAACATTTTCATGGGAGGAGCATCACATGGGTGATTGGCCTGTAAGACCAGAGGTTAAGGGTGAGATCCCAAAAATTGTGCTTGTTTGTGGCTGGCTAAACGGTGACAGGCGATGCACATAAAAATTGGGTGACACATTTCTGATGTCTACCAATTTTAGTGACAATGATTGTGAAATTAATTCATGATGATAAGATTGAACTATGCTCATTCGACGCCGCCGTAAATTGTTCTGTTCGGGCATGCCACAAGAAGTATCACGCTGTCGACACCTTCTAACTTCCATGAGGTCGAGATGCAATTATCGTGATGTACTACCTGAAAACCCACAAAACATTTAGTAGCTCAATGATAATGCTAACAGATCAATTGTATTTCGTTGTGCTCGAAGAATGTGTTACATCCATTTATATCCATTCTTAAATGTAAACAAAACGTTATTGTGAAACGTTCCGGCCGATCCAACAGATATTTGCTTGGCTGCTTCCGCTGTTCGGGCTTAGCTTACGAACAATGTCATAGGAAAAATGCAGTTGTAGGTAGCAGGTCAATAGACGCAACCTAATCTTTGACAAACGATTGTCAAGTGGCAACGCGCCCCTTTCTACAACCCTTGTACCCGAGCGCAAGCTAAACCTTGTATTCATCGAAGGGAGTTTCGTTAAGCACTGCATATTAGACATAACATATGCCAGGATGGCTCTCACGATAATGTAAAGATGGTTTTCTCGGGTTACTGGGATAGGATTGAAAAGCTTATTCAACACGATTGCAGGTCGCCGCGATTAGCTACCCATGCAAACAGTAATTAGAGATTTACATAACGTATACAATGTTTGCAAATTTATGCGTAATTTACTTACTAATGAAAACCGACACAAGTCCACACGCAAAAATTCTTTGGGCAAATATCTTTTACGCGTTGACTCCACTCGAGAGGTGAAGTCCGCAGCAAAACTGAACCCGGATTTATCGGAACACATTATTTATCAGCTGCAAAAGTATTTCGGCCTGTTTGATCTCCCTACCAAACGTGACATGCCGCGGTCTTTGTGCGGCATATTCTTCAAAAGCGATTGATTTCGGCTTTAATTGAGCTCACAGTTAAGGCAAACTTGGGTCTTAAATTTTTTAATATACTCATCCATATTGACGTCAAATGTGTTAACACCGGCGGTCAGCAATTATATACCGAGCGGTTAGGTTTTCAAAAACTATAAGGAACGTCGCGTTTTTCAGATTACCTGTGTTTTTGGAGATACATAGAGCGGACAGTTTCTGGTGAGGGAATAAGTGATGTAAGCTGATTGCCGGATTTTGGTGAAAGAGTGGATTAAATGACATGACAAAATCACCAAATATTTTAGCACCATCATCACACTTCCCACTTTATATAGAGAGGAACCTGAACTGACGAGGGCCAGTTCCTCACGCACCGCTGCGACACTGAGCTCAACTTAATGAACACAGCGAAGAATGAAGCAAGCCAAGATTTGCAGATCGAATGTACACGTCATTGTACTTCTAAAGCATATCCATAGGGACGGCCCTTGCCTGCTTCCTTCCATACATCAGTTACAACAGGCAGCACACGGGAGGGTAAAGCAGCCGGATACGGCTGTACTGCGTTTATTGCATTTTGATTGCCCACTTAGAGCGATATATTAACAGATCTTGAAGGCAGTCAGCTATATCTGTTCGCCAAGAGGTTAGTCGGTTTGCTCGCAGTGCTGGACAATCTGACTGCGAGTATTTCGTCACCAATCGAGATGACATCATCAGCGTTTTATGGGGGATGGCGTGTGTTGCGACGGGTTGGTGGTTGTTTTAATTTTCCTGGGTGCAACCCCTCATTTGATACAGAAAACTTACTTGATACCTATTGCCCAAATTTGGATTAATTGCCCTTGAAGTAATTTTCAAAACATAAAGCCTGTAGATGTATGACTTTGGTTTGTCAAAGTTTCTGGAACACAAACTATTCGGCATGCTCTCCAACAAGGTGGACGCCTCTGCGCCTATTAATATGGTGAGATGTGATAGGACAGAACCGGTGCCCACATAGACCGGTAGAATTGCAGTACAGCTGTTTGAGCAAGCGTACGGCATGAAAAACCAGACGCAGCAGCGGAGAGCAGGATTGAATGCAAGACTGAATGCAAGATTGAATGAAAGACTTACTGAGGACGACCTCTTTATTCACAACCGTAATGACTGATAATCTGGCCTGCTGAATAATGTAGTAGTTGATAAATAGGGCTTCTGTGCTCATCATAGTGTCAGGCAGAATTTCCATATTAGTATTTAAGTAGGTACGTTACCGTCAAAACTTCTTAGCCACAGCTATACAAATTCATATATTAATAAACTGCATGCAATATCTTTATTTTTTATATCGTTTTATTTCTTCAGTAAGCCCACTGAACAATTCAATAGATGTGTGTACCAATCAATAAGCCATTAACTCTCCCTAATTCGATGAAAATTTTAGTTTTTTTTTTACATGTCAACACGACCAAATTTTCAGTTTGTAATGAGTTATTAGAATCAGATCCATCTGTGTCCTCTCAGCTTGACTCCTCAACAGCCTATCAATAATTGGGTTAACATATAGCGAAAATTACAGTATGCCCTGTCTGATCGTCCAGGGCTGAGATGCCAAATGAACCACCACTCGTGTAGCAGGAAAGTCCATCGCCCCGAAGTTATTTGTTAGAAAGTACCAACTAAACAATTACAAACCATAAGGCAGGAAAGAGGAACACTCATGCATCTTTGAAAAAAAGGTTATACGCCTTCATTTTGAGCACGTTTTGTTGCAATTTCCTGGATACTCAATGACTACCACGCAGTTGTAAAATAATCCTGCTAAGCAGTTTTGCAAATTCCTTGATAAATCTCACCCCCGACTAGAACAAAAACACACTGCTCGCATCCTCCATCACTATTATCGTAGCCCACTCAAATCACTCGAGTTTTTGTATAGCTTAGGATTTGCGACTTGCATCAACCGGACTTTCTGCGCACCAAACAGTGTACTGCTAAAATTTGACGAATGACTATGTCGTGGCCGTGGGGTTTACAGTCTGACCCCGGTGACGTGCGATTATTCACATCTTCAACCATCAGCGTTTTTAGTAAAACACACAAGGATGCCGCTGCGCCCACCAGAAAATATAAGGTTTGTTGTTTTGCTTACTCATGAGTAGGGTGTCGAAAAGCAACGTTCCCAAAATCAACCCTCTGTGTAGAAAACAAACCTTCGTAACTGTTGGCCAATAATATTAAGTTAAATTTCACACCGGCTCTTTCTTCTGGAAAATATACCTTGCTATTAGAATGACGAAAAAATATTGTGACTTCAAACTAGAGCCCAGATGGAGTCTTATGTTGACCTGGTCGGACATGTATCTCCTTGGACACATTATGAGTACAGTGGAATAAAGAAAGCTACGGAAGCTATACCAGACTCTCTACCACTATTGCATTCAACAGACTAGACGGGTTTTACTTTGCCAGGCCACCATTCATTTAATGGCAGTCTCAACACATGGTTTCTATTTAAGCATCGAGTGGCCCGGAGGACAATTTTCAAGCTAATTGTAATATCTCGGTACATTTTTTCACAGGTCCACCAATTCTCAAAAGTTCACAGTCGAATTTCGTTTTTTGAGAGTTCATCTAATCTTTATTATTTGCTAACAAATGTCTGTCTGTTTGGAGCGGAAAGTCTATGTATGGTTCTCGTCATAAGTGTGCGTTGCAAGCTGGTGCAAATTATAATTCTTATTGCAGCATAAAAAACGGGTTATCATGAACGCTGTTTACCGACAAAAATCTCAGGAACTGAGCACAAAAGCGGAAGCGGACATCCTGACGGAGGGATGATTGATACCACTTTTCATATCTCCCAAAGAAGAATCGGGAGTAACAGGTTGCAACTTCTGATTGATATTTACGGTATTTTATGTTGATAAGATTGCCCACTTTTATTTCATTTGTTCCGAGAGGGTACGGATTATAGTGTGGGAGACCTAATGGTAAAATATTTCGACACTCAAATGTACTCCCCTGTTGTGTTATAAACGCAAACTTAAGTCGAATGTCCGTGTATGCCGCAGGATAAAACTGCCGGAAGATTGGATCCTGAAATTTTTATTCTACTTTAATACTGGTTCCTGGACTCGTAATCGCAGAGCGAGGCATATATCACGCTGTCGGAAAAAACAGTGGTTGTTCCATTTCACTCATATGATTCAAACTGTCACCTATGTGATCTACAGCGGCGTCCACAGACACCGCACTTGTATTGGTGCTCTCTACTTCTGTGCACGATTCCTGAAAATCATTCCGTCCAGGCTGATCTGACAGGGCCACTGATAATGTGATACACACCGCAAAATCTAGTTTTCGTTACCTCAAATTAAGAACAATATATGGCTGCTTCCCGAGGCAAGTTGGTTTACTTTCTGCGTGTAAGCCGGAAAGCTATGGTCTATGCCCACGAAAACCCTATACATTTTCGTAATCTTCTTAGCACTGCAGTGCCTACGCTTGCGTAAGTTCACGCAAGTGAAACCACAGCTAAGGTTTTGGTCGGACTCAGACCGACCGAAAAACATAATATTTCTCTCAGGTGACAAATGGTGCTGAAGCTTAATGAGTCCACAAACATTAATGTACGAAGATCTCCGAGTGTAAACTTTCTAGTATTTCTGTTGGAACCCTTGAAAAACTGTTTACAAGCAAAGAGCACAGCAAAATTGAAAGCTGGGTTAATCCATCACAACCTATCGGCTGAGATGTTGCTAGCTAAAAGTTCATTAAAGGTATACTGGAGTACTGAAAAATGGAAGGTTTTACGATTTTTGAAGCGCGGGGTGTTCAAAAAGTGTGAGGATGAGGCTGAGAAAAAAATTGACGTTGGTGTGTAATTTGTCGACTCATTTAACAAACCCTGTTTAGGTAATTGCATGCGAGTTTGTATGGAAACTGAGCTCGTTATCCGTCGGGTACATAACATAGGCTGATTGAAAAATATAGTGGACCAGATGATGACGTTTTGACGAGCCGCCTGCATGGAGCAATCTCGATTGGAAAAATTATGCGTTTTTTGGGTGGGTGAATCCCGAGATATTTTATTGATCACGTAGGTGGTAACCGCGGCCAACAACATTCTTTCAGTTGGCGCTCTTTTGATTGTACCACGCCCAGGTATACTCGGTTGTGATTTTTGCTCCTTAATACCCTTTATTTTATCTGCAGCATAATACAGAGGAAAAGTTATCAGAGAGGTGAGTGAAGAGCTTCACGACTAATAATCCACTGCAGGCATCAAATCTTGTCCAGCGGCGAAGGCCATACGAGCATACAGCAGTTGCAGGTAACTAGCGCAACAGCATCCTTTTACACCTTAGATTGATTTTTTGTACTGCTAAATATAGAAATGTCCATGGCGAGCGCATCATAGTCCACGTAGAGCTGACAGATTTGACCACTTATTGAAAGGGACAAAACCTGGGGACGACTTCTAAAGGCTACTCCAAGGTGCTTACCGACACCTTCCTGTCATGAGTCTTGTGAAAATGATGTTTCAGTTCTTTAAGATCTCGAAAGCTGTTTGACCTTCAGGTGACCTGTGTTGCCTACGTTTTGACAACCCACAGACGTGTGTTCACGTGTGTCTTCATACTGACTTGTTTCCTGATAAGAAACAGTCGTCAAACCAAACAGGAAAGAACATTCAGGTGGAATGTGGCTGTCGGGATATAAGCCGCCGATTAGCTTCGTTAAGAGCACAACGGGAGTTCACCGATGTATTCTTTCGTTGTGGGCTAGCCAGAATACTACGGGGGGATAGAAAAAGTTATAGAACAAGAGTGTTGTTGACGCAAAATTTACAAAGCAAGCTGATGCATAAAACGGACGATGGACAATTTAATAGCTATTTTTATTATCGTGATATGGCAATGATTCATTTTCCAAGAGAAGTCTGTGGAACCCTACGGGTTAGTGTTTAACCCCCGGTCGCTTCGACAAGTTTGTGGACGCAGAAATACCACCTAGAGTTGATGTCCACAAACTTTGTACGTAGTCTGCGAAACAGAGATAGATTAGAAAAACAGGTAGTCAGCGTGCTTAGCGCGGCAATTGCAAACGGCCGCTTAGCACTTAATATGGGCAGTGAGTCACATGCTAAAAATGAAGAGGATGCGATACTTCTGTTGAGGAAATACCGCCTTCAGAATCTAACGTATGCATGTTTCGTTGTCACCGCAGCGGCCTGTATTTAGAAAAAACGGTTACATAAAATTCATTGAGGATATCATTTGCCGCAAAATACCAACCCGCTCTTCAACAAAAGCAATAAAACACCAACGCAACGGTCCAATATTTGCCTGGCAATCATTGTCGCAAAATCTCGTATTGTGCATTGAGGTCACCCAACTGCACTCTGGTTGTCGAAATAAATTACGACTGTTAGCACATCTGAAAATTTATCAGAATAATTCCACCAAAATTCCTTTGGTTGAATTGGCCGACTTCAGATAATGTGAGTAAAACCGTCTTATCTCAGGGAGATGTATGCAACAGTAGCTGTTTCACAATAACACCGCTTGAATAAAAGCATAATACTCGTGATTATGGGCGGCACGCTTCGTGAAACCTTCTCGGGTTTTCGCCTACTGATAAATGGTTTAGGCAATAATATTCAAAACAATTCTTGCGATAATGCCGACTCAGTTTACGGCAAGAAAAACTGATTCAAATTGTCCTACCCAAAGATATATACGTGCATATGCAAATAGAGTATGATCAGGCTTGTTCAGTTCCAATGAGCAGGGTCAGAGTTTGACCCCATACTGACGCAATCTCGCCAGATCCCATTTAAGAAACCTAAACTTTCGGAATGGCTTTGTACTGCATAAACTCGATAATCTTTTATCATTTTCAATTCGAGAAAACCAAACTTCCATTATGCTGGCGCATTTGCATAATTGTGGAAGTATGGATAAGCCAATTGCGTAGTGAGCGTTATTCTGTGCTGAAATTCCATAGAGGATTTGAATTTCTAGCCTCAACAGTCCGGCGTATATCACAAGTAATACAACTGCTGTGGTAGTCACTATTCGCAATCTGCATCAAAATAATGGAGCAACTAACTTTTTCGTGCCCGTTCTGCTGATTTGCTGCTGATATTTTGGGAATTATGTATGTTGGGTGGCGTTTTCTGACTTGCCGCTTAAACTATTATGCAGAAACTTTTCAACTACAGGACGCCACATAATACATCCCGGGCCAGTAGGCCCACTGCCGAACTACAGGACGATAATACATCCCGGGCCAGTAGGCCCACTGCCGAAGTAGGTCGTACGTCTTATTGCATCCTGTATGTGCCATCTTACGGCCGGCAATGTTGAGCTCCCGTCTCAAGACGCGAGTTATCACGTACAGCACAGCATCCAAATCAGTGGCTTCCAATTGGCTATTCAATTGTCCATCGTCCGTTTTATGCATCAGCTTGCTTTGTAAATTTTGCGTCAACAACACTCTTGTTCTATAACTTTTTCTATCCCCCCGTAGTATTCTGGCTAGCCCACAACGAAAGAATACATCGGTGAACTCCCGTTGTGCTCTTAACGAAGCTAATCGGCGGCTTATATCCCGACAGCCACATTCCACCTGAATGTTCTTTCCTGTTTGGTTTGACCACCCAGAATGACTGTTTCTTATCAGGAAAGAAGTCAGTATGAAGACACACGTGAACACAAGTCTGTGGGTTGTCAAAACGTAGGCAATACAGGTCACCTGAAGGTCAAACAGCTTTCGGTATCTTAAAGAACTGAAACGTCATTTTCACAAGACTCATGACAAGAAGGTGTCGGTAAGCACCTTTGAGTAGCCTTGAGAAGTCGTCCCCAGGTTTTGTCCCTTTCAATAAGTGGTCAAATCTGTCACCTCTACGTGGACTACGATGCTCTCGCCATGGATGCTTCTGTATTTAGCAGTACAAAAATTCAATCTACGATGTAAAAGGATGCTGCTGCGCTAGCTACCCGCAACTGCTGTATGCTCGTATGGCCTACCCTGCTGGACAAAATTTGATGCCTGCAGTGGATTATTGGTCGTTAAGCTCTTCACTCACTTCGCTAGTAACTTTTCCTCCGTATTATGCTGCGGATAAAATAAAGGGCATCAAGGAGCAAAAATCACAACCGAGTATACCTGTGCGTGGTACAATCAAAAGAATGTTATTGACCGCGGTTACCATCTACGTGATTGATCACCCACTCAAAAAACACATAATTTCTCCCCTCGAGATTGCTCCATGCAGGCGGCTCGTCAAAACGTCATCACCTGGTTCACTATAGTTTTCAACCAGCCTATGTTATGTACCCGACGGATAACGAGCTCAGTTTCCATACAAACTCGCATGCAATTACCTAAACAGGGTTTGTTAAATGAGTCGACAAATTACACACCAACGTCAATTTTTTTCTCAGCCTCATCCTCACACTTTTTGAACACCCCGCGCTTCAAAAATCGTAAAACCTTCCATTTTTCAGTACTCCAGTATACCTTTAATGAACTTTTAGCTAGCAACATCTCAGCCGATAGGTTGTGATGGATTAACCCAGCTTTCAATTTTGCTGTGCTCTTTGCTTGTAGACAGTTTTTCAAGGGTTCCAACAGAAATACTAGAAAGTTTACACTCGGAGATCTTCGTACATTAATGTTTGTGGACTCATTAAGCTTCAGCACCATTTGTCACCTGAGAGAAATATTATGTTTTTCGGTCGGTCTGAGTCCGACCAAAACCTTAGCTGTGGTTTCACTTGCGTGAACTTACGCAAGCGTAGGCACTGCAGTGCTAAGAAGATTACGAAAATGTATAAGGTTTTCGTGGGCATAGGCCATAGCTTTCAGGCTTACCTGCGGAAAGTAAACCAACTTGCCTCGGGAAGCAGCCATATATTGTTCTTAATTTGAGGTAACGAAAACTAGATTTTGCGGTGTGTATCACATTATCAGTGGCCCTGTCAGATCAGCCTGGACGGAATGATTTTCAGGAATCGTGCACAGAAGTAGAGAGCACCAATACAAGTGCGGTGTCTGTGGACGCCGCTGTAGATCACATAGGTGACAGTTTGAATCATATGAGTGAAATGGAACAACCACTGTTTTTTCCGACAGCGTGATATATGCCTCGCTCTGCGATTACGAGTCCAGGAACCAGTATTAAAGTAGAATAAAAATTTTCAGGATCAATCTTCCGGCAGTTTTATCCTGCGGCATACACGGACATTCGACTTAAGTTTGCGTTTATAACACAACAGGGGAGTACATTTGAGTGTCGAAATATTTTACCATTAGGTCTCCCACACTATAATCCGTACCCTCTCGGAACAAATGAAATAAAAGTGGGCAATCTTATCAACATAAAATACCGTAAATATCAATCAGAAGTTGCAACCTGTTACTCCCGATTCTTCTTTGGGAGATATGAAAAGTGGTATCAATCATCCCTCCGTCAGGATGTCCGCTTCCGCTTTTGTGCTCAGTTCCTGAGATTTTTGTCGGTAAACAGCGTTCATGATAACCCGTTTTTTATGCTGCAATAAGAATTATAATTTGCACCAGCTTGCAACGCACACTTATGACGAGAACCATACATAGACTTTCCGCTCCAAACAGACAGACATTTGTTAGCAAATAATAAAGATTAGATGAACTCTCAAAAAACGAAATTCGACTGTGAACTTTTGAGAATTAGTGGACCTGTGAAAAAAATGTACCGAGATATTACAATTAGCTTGAAAATTGTCCTCCGGGCCACTCGATGCTTAAATAGAAACCATGTGTTGAGACTGCCATTAAATGAATGGTGGCCTGGCAAAGTAAAACCCGTCTAGTCTGTTGAATGCAATAGTGGTAGAGAGTCTGGTATAGCTTCCGTAGCTTTCTTTATTCCACTGTACTCATAATGTGTCCAAGGAGATACATGTCCGACCAGGTCAACATAAGACTCCATCTGGGCTCTAGTTTGAAGTCACAATATTTTTTCGTCATTCTAATAGCAAGGTATATTTTCCAGAAGAAAGAGCCGGTGTGAAATTTAACTTAATATTATTGGCCAACAGTTACGAAGGTTTGTTTTCTACACAGAGGGTTGATTTTGGGAACGTTGCTTTTCGACACCCTACTCATGAGTAAGCAAAACAACAAACCTTATATTTTCTGGTGGGCGCAGCGGCATCCTTGTGTGTTTTACTAAAAACGCTGATGGTTGAAGATGTGAATAATCGCACGTCACCGGGGTCAGACTGTAAACCCCACGGCCACGACATAGTCATTCGTCAAATTTTAGCAGTACACTGTTTGGTGCGCAGAAAGTCCGGTTGATGCAAGTCGCAAATCCTAAGCTATACAAAAACTCGAGTGATTCGAGTGGGCTACGATAATAGCGATGGAGGATGCGAGTACCAAGCCCTCAGCGCGGGACCCCATAAAACGCTGATGATGTCATCTCGATTGGTGACGAAATACTCGCAGTCAGATTGTCCTGCACCGCGAGCAAACCGACTAACGCCTTGGCGAGCAGATATAGCTGACTGCCTTCAAGCCCTGTTATTATATCTCTCTAAGTGGGCAATCGAAATGCATTGAACGTAGTACAGCGGTATTCTGCTGCTTTACCCTCCCGTGTGCTGCCTGTTGTAAGTGATGTATGGAAAAAAGCAGACAAGGGCCGTCCCTAAGGATATACCTTGAAAGTTCAATGACGTGTACATTCGATCTGCAAATCTTGGCTCGCTTCATTCTTCGCTGTGTTCATTAAGTTGAGCTCAGTGTCGCAGCGGTGAGTGAGGAACTGGCCCTCGTCAGCTCCGGTTCATCCTTATGTAAAGTGGTAAGGATGATGATGGTGTTGAAATATTTGGTGATTTTGTCATATCACTTAATCCACTCTATCACTAAAATCCGTTGATCAGCTTGCATCACCTATTCCCTCGCCAGAAACTGTAAGCTGTATGTATCTCAAAAAACACAGGTAATCTGAAAAACGGAAGCTTCCTTATAGTGTTTGAAAACCTAACCGTTTGGTATATAATGGCTGACCTCCGGTGTTAACACCTTTGACGTCAATATGGATGAGTATATTAGAAAATTTAGAACCCAAGTTCGCCTTAACTGTGAGCTCAATTGAAGCCGAAATCAACCGCTATAGAGGAATATGCCGCACAAAGACCGCGGCATGTCCCGTTTGGTAGGGAGATCAAACAGGTCGAAATACATTTGCAGCTGATGAAAAATGTGTTTCGATAAATCCGAGTTCAGTTTTGCTGCGGACTTTACTTCTCGAGTGGAGTCAACGAGTAAAAGATATTTGCTGAAAGAATGTTTGCGTGTGGACTTGTGTCGGTTTTCATTTGATGAAAAATTCGATAAATCCGAGTTCAGTTTTGCTGCGGACTTTACTTCTCGAGTGGAGTCAACGAGTAAAAGATATTTGCTGAAAGAAAAGAAGCGTGTGGACTTGTGTCGGTTTTTTTTTGTAAGGAAAATACTTATA